>NW_025369207.1:0-7888 GCF_016433145.1 Gracilinanus agilis | reverse complement strand
GAAGTGATTTCCTCAGTTATACAGCCAATATATGTTTGAGGCAAGACTGGCACCCAGAGATTCCTGACTCCAAGGCTCTCTCTCAGCTTCTGTTTACACACATATTAATCATTTTACATAGACATATCAGTATATCATCTTCTCTTTATGTATCTCATCTCTCCATCTCATTGTCTAGGTATCTTTCTCCACATAGATTTATATATCTATTCATATATAGAATCTCCTACCTTAGACATTTATTAAAACTTACTGCTGGATCTCTCATTTCAGTTTCTTTTTTAAAAATTTTGTTTGTAAAATGATATTTCATATCTATGCCTCCTTGAACCCCTTCCACCACCTATTAAAAAGACAAGAAATATGATACCCTTATATGTAGAGTCATGTAAAAATATATTTCCACATGAGTTATGTTTTTTGAGAGGAACAAGAAAATAAAAAGGGAAGAAAAAATACATTTCATTCTGCACTCTGAGACCCATCAGTTCTCAATCTGCTAACCAACAGCATTTTAAATGCATCCTTTGGAATTGTCATGGATCAGTTCAGTTGCTAAGTCTTTAACAGTTGATCATCATTACAATATTGCTATTTCTGTGTAGATTTTTTTTTCCTGGTTCTGCTCCCTTCATTTTGCATCAGTTCAAATGATTCTTCCCAGGTCTTTCTGAAACCTGTCAAAGTGGAATCTAGAGACCCCAAACTTGAGGCTTAGTGAGATCTGATGAACCCCAAGTTTTAGAAATAGCTTGTAGGATGGAGACCCCCAAAGCTTGTGCTTGTTCCCTGTTCCCATGAGAATCCACCCTGAAGGGAATCCCAGACTAGCAGTTGCAGACTGAATAATGGACCCAAGGGTAAATGCTAAATACCATTTTGTCTTAGGTAGTCTTCCCCATTGTATCAGAGACCCTTTCCCAGTAAGACACACCTGGGAAGGGACCATCCTTTAGTATCCATTGTGTAAGCAGCCCCTTCCCTTACACCCTAGGATTCCTTTCCCAAGCTTGATTGTAAATCCCATCCTTACTAGCATAATGTCAACCATCTCTCCCAGCCCCTGGATCTTCCCAAATGGTATATAAGTTCCCCAATTTCCTTGTTCCTGGGAGTGGTCATCTAGCCCAGTGGCACTCCCAGGGGGTCAGGGATCTGAGCCAAGCAGTGTTCAATCCTTGGACTCTGCATAAGGCACAGCTCTGCATAAGAGGCCTAAGGAGCCCTCATCCCCCTTTCCCTTGATTAAAGAGTGGCTTTATGACTATTTAATAGTTCTGTGTTTTTTCAAAGTTAACAAACCATCCCCTTCATCATTCTTACAGCATAGTAATATTCCATTATGTTCATATACCATAACTTGTTCAACCATTCTTCAGTTGATTGGCATGCCTTCAGTTTCCAATTCTTTGCTACTACTAAAAGAACTGATGTTTGTGTGTGTATATGTATGTTAAAGGATATATAGAGTTTATAGAGTTTGTCATTTTTCTTTTCTATCATCTTAACCAAACTGATGAGTATGAAGTACCTAGAGTTATTCATTTCTCTAATTATTATTGAAGCATTTTATCCCATGACTTTTAATACATTTACTTTCTTCCTCTGAAAATTGCATATTAACATCCTTTGAGCATTTATCAAATATTGAATAGCTCCTATTTTTTATGAATTTGCCTTAGTTACATATGTATTGTTAACTTTTGAATTTGGCAATTATATTCCTGGGGGTTGTCTTTTGAGGATTTAGTGTGGAGTGTGATATATGGATTCTTTCAATGTCTATTTTGCCCTTTTGTTTAAAAACATCAGGGCAGTTTTCTTGGATAATTTCTTGTAGTATGATGTCCAAGTTCCTATTGTTTTCTGGGTTTTCTGGTAGACCAATGATCCTCAATTTTTGGTAGACCAATGTTTTCAAGGTCATTACTTTTCTCAGTGTGATATTTCATGTTTCCTTCCATTTTTTTTACTCTTTTGACTTTACTTTATTAATTCATGCTGTCTTGTGAGATCATTGGCTTCTTCTTGCCCAATTCTGGTCTTTAAAGACTGGTTTTCTGCTATAATCTTTTGATTTTCCTTTTCTGTTTGTTCTATCCTGCTTTTCATGGCTTCCAGCAGGTTATTTCTAGTCTTCATTGTGCTTATTATTTCATTTGATTTCTGGACCTCAATTTCCAAGTGCCAAAATTTGTCTTTTAAACTGTTATTTTCTTTTTGAACTATTTCCCACTTTTCTTGCTAAATCTTTTCCACCTTTCTCATGATCTCAGATTTGAACTCTTCAAGAGCTTGAGACCAATTTCCATTTATGGGGGAATGTTTGGATGTGTTTCCTTGTTTGTCCTCCTCTTCTGTCTCCTCTGTGGTTTGGATTTTTTCTCCGTAAAAATTATCCAGGGGTAGTGCCTTTCTCTTGTTCTTTCTGGTGCTTATTTCTTGGGTGTTGCTTGCAATCACTATGCTGATTTTCCTTCTCAGCCAGAAGTCTAAGGGAGGAGGGCAGGCTCTCTGTGTATGGAACTACAGAGCAGTTTTTGCCTGAGGCTACTTTTCCAGTAATCTCCTCACCACTTCTGTCTGCTACCCCTCTCTGATCTATCTCTGCACCCAAGGTCTGTGCTCTTTAGCCACCTGAGCTCTCAGGTTTAGCTGCTTTCAGGGGTAGGTGCCTGGTGCTCTTAGTCAGCTGCCAAGGCTCTAGAGAGTGCCACATACTCACTATAATTCTGGCACTCTGGCTCTGGCACCATAGGTGGGGTGGGGAAGGGTTGATCAGCTTGTGTTTTGGTTGGAGCTTTTTCACCCCCTTATAGCATTGAAATGCCCAAATCCCACGTACCTTCGATGCTGTGCCCTATCATGTAGTCCCTTCTTTCATCTGGATTTGGTTTTTTTGTCCTTTTGAGGTGTCGTATTGTTCTATGGTGAAGAGATTAAGCTTCCAGCTACTACTCCGCAGCCATCTTAACCCAGAAGTCCTAATTGGGGTTTTTAATTTGTCTTTTTTTCCTAAATTGTTTTAGTTGCATGCCTAATTCATTAATTTCTTTTTAATTGAAGTAAGCATTTAGGGAAAAAATTCCTCTTAGTACTGCTTTCGGTGCACCTCTCAAAGTTTGGCATGTTATCTCATTGTTGTCATTATCTTTAATTAAATTATTGATACTTTTTATGATTTTTTTACCCACTCATTCTTTAGGATTAGCTTATTTAATTTCCAATTTTTTTAACCCTTACCTTCTGTCTTCAAATTGATAAGTATCAGTTCCAAAGCAGAAGAGATAAGGGCTAGGCAGTGGGGGATTAAGTGGCTTACCCAGGGTCACACAGCTAGGAAGTATCTAAGACCAACCCTGAACCCAGGAACCTTCTCCAAGCCTGGCTCTCTATGCACTGAGCCACTTAGCTGCCACTCCAATTACTTTTTAACCTATACTTCAAAGGTCCTTTATTGAATGTAATTTTCATGACCAAAAACAACTGAACAACAAGAACACCAGCAGTTGCCTCATCTATAGATGGGGATAATAGTAGCAACTACCTCCCATGGAAGTTGTGAGGATCAAATGCATTAATGTGTCTAAAGTGCTTGACATACTTTAAAGCACAAGACAAATGCTAACTCATAGTCTAGGGCCCCCACTTTTTTCAGTCTGTTTCTAGGATCCAAATCTGGACACCTTTGTTTAGAGAACTAAACATAGACTTGAGCCTTGAGGTTTAGACTTAATAGACTTGAAATTTATTATTAGATCCCTAGACTTGGGGAGCTTGAGATTTTTCATTTTCTAGGTTTCTAAGACTCATCCTCTAGGTCAGTGATGGGCAAACTTTTTAAAGAGGGGGCCAAAGGAAAGGAAATGCTCATCTGTCAGTCTGTTTCTAAGGCAACTCTTTCAAAGTTTCATTATATTGTATCCTACTAATTATATTCATCAGATTAGGAACAGTGCTTGGGCAGATAGAACATTTCAAGGGGCTGCTTCTGGCCCCCAGGCTGTAGTTTGCCCATCACTGCTCTAGGTCCTTAAGCCTAGATATTTGACATCCTAGGTCTCTCAGAATTCTAAATCTAGATCTGTAAACCTCAGAGTCACTAAATTGTAGACTGGGAAGTAAAGGGTCATAGACTTTGATTTCTGAGTCTAGACCCTTTATAATAGAAGTCTCTTTGTTTTTAAATTTACGTCTTTAGTTCTCTCTCTTGTTGGGGATTGCTAAATCTATCCTTTTCTGTGTCTCTCTTGATGGTATTCTCTCTCCGTATGTCTCATATTGCTCTCCATCTGTATATATTTTTCATCACCTTGCTTGTTAAGTATATATACTGTCTCTGTACATGTCCATCTTGATATATATCTGTGTATGTATCTAACAATATTTCCATCTCTAGGGAACTCTATCACTTCTACTCTCACTTTATATCTTTACATATAAAATTTGCTCCCTGTCTGAATGTAGCTCTCAACCCTGCCTCTCATCTCTGTGGATCCAGCTTTCTAAATGCGTCTGTCCCTCTATGTCTCTATAGCTGTCTTTCTAACATTAGGATAGAGATATACATGTCTAAAATGCTTTATAAATCTTCTCTTTTGAGGTTATTTCTCTGTCTCCAATGTCCTGTGTGGTCTGTGACATAATTTATTGTTGTCTCAGTTCATGTTTTAAAGTGCTACTGATGTCTGGATTTCTACTGATAAAAGTGAGACCTGTCATGATCCCCCACCTGCTAGTGCCTCATATGTCTCCATCTTGTTTTCTGTGACAGGATTCATATTACTTGAAACAAGAGACTCTTGGTTTTCCAGTTTCCATTGCATAGCAGAGTGCCAACCCAAAGTAGATATTTAATAAATGTTTAGTGATGGATGATTGACGGTTGGGGATTGGATGTGGGATTGGGCCTCTTTACCATTAGTGAACACTGAAACTAAAAATATAGACTACATTTGGGAATTGCTTTACTAAATAGATGAAACAACTGTATTGATGTTTATTGGAATTTTGGGTGCTTATATGTTGGGGTTAATAGGTTTCCTCCAAGTGTGGCCATTTGTAACCTCATTGTTTGCATAATAAAACATCAACTGAACCCTGAGAAACCTATAGAGGATTTCTACAAATGTCTCACCTCTTCTTTTAAGATAAAACTAGCTTCTTCATAGGTCATTCTTAGGATATTCTCTTAACTAGGCAGATCAGAGATATCAGCTGCCTCCTAAGGTATATCTTTAGGATGATTATGAAAAATCTGTCCAAGGCGCTGAAATTATACCAAGACCAAGCTATTGAACAGAACAATCAGTATTGTAGAAAGATTGTCTACAAGGTCAGCTTCGTGGACCCTAACCAATCATTACTCCCCAAACTTGTTAAGCAAGAATCTGCTGAAAAATGGGGAAGAGTCAAAACTTTGTCTTGTTCTCAGGTTCAAAATTGCTCTCTGCCAAAGATCTGTTTTTTCAGGTAAACTATTTTGTGCACCCTTAATTTGTTTATGGTATCACCCTTCATTTCTAATCATATATCCTTTGACATTCCCTTTGCTCATGATGTCAGCTGTTTGTCTGGGCCTAGCTTTCTGTCATACTGTTTTCCAGTTTTTCTAGTTGTTTTTGTCAAATAGTGGGTTCTCCTTACAAAAACCTGGATCTTTGGATTTGTCAAACACTGGGTTACTATGGTCATTTACTGCTGCATTTTGAGTGCCTAATCTATTCTATTGATCTACTACTCTATCTCTTAGCCAATATCAGATTGTTTTGATGGTTGTTGCTTTATAATACAGTTTGAGATTTCATACAGCTATGCCACCTTCCCTCATTTTTTATTCCCTTAAAATTCTTGGCCTTTTGTTCTTCCAGATGAGTTTATTACTGCTTTTTCTAGCTTTATGAAATAATTTTTGGGTAGTTTGATTGGTATGGCACTGAATAGGTAAATTAATTTAGGTAGAATTTTCATTTTTATTTATTTTATGAGTAATTAACGTTTGTTTAGATATGACTTTATTTGTGTGAAAAGTATTTTATAGTTGTGCTCATATAGTTCCTGATTTTGTCTTGACAGGTAAATATAGAGAGCCAGCTCTTTATGGTAGGGGTCCTGAGTGGCGTTTAATGGCGTCGGATTGAAAAGACAAGAAACAGAAACTGAGAACAGCCAGTCTAATTGTTTAGATCATAGCTGATCCAACATCATGGATTTTTGAGTTTATTTTTATACTGGTTTCAAACAAAGAAAACAAAGAAAGAGTCATAGCCGTGAAGGGGTTACAAAGAAAATCCTTGGAGGCTTCCAAGTAAAGATAGAACAGGGTCCAAGGCCGAATTCTAGCAGCCTGGAGATCAGCAAGCAAATTCTGAGAATTGTAAATATATTCTATAGATATCATAAATGAATTGAGTCTTGTATTTTTTATCAGGAAGACTGCACCTGGATGGAAGAAGTCCTGTCTAGCTCTGACCTTGGCTGACTTAGGAATATTCTTAGTTTATGGATCTTAATTTTCTTGTAGAGGAATTGTTAACCCAGTAACTGCTGGTTTGTTTAAAGCTTTCCAATGGGACTTATAATATTATTAAGAAAAGGTGTGGATCTGAAAAAGAGTCAAAAGAGGAGCTTCAGATTTTTACCTTAGATGGCCCATTCTATCTGCATCTGACATGCAGTGCAGAAAAATCATACACACAGTTTTACTTGCCGATTATTTTGTAATGGGATCCAGATAAAATAGTTATTACAGACCCTATTTCTCTAAATGACTCCTAATAGCCTCCTGGAGGGGTCAAGTTGTTTTTGGATTAACCTACCTGCTGATACCAGAGCTTTTCAGGGCCCAGGTGACCAGGACCAAACACAAAGACTGCCTCAGCCTGGATTGGTCACGTAGGGAATCCAGATAACAGGCCCTAAATTTGACCCTGTTTCTCCAATGGCTTTCTACAGGTAGATTCTTAGGTATTTTTTACTGTCTACAGTATTTTGCATGGGATTTCTCTTTCCATCTCTTGCTTGGGCTTTCTTGGTATGCTCATGATGGATGTGAGTTTATTTTATATCCTGCCATGTTGCTAACGTTGTTCCTTGTTTTGATGAGTTTTTTCTTATTGCTGTACATTTCTAGTACAATATTGAATAGTAGTGGTAATAATGGGCATCCTTGCTTTTTTCCTTATCTTCTAACTTGTCTCCATTACAGATAATGTTTGCTGATGGTTTTAGTTAAATTCTTTTTATCATTTTGAGGAATGTTCCATTTTTCCAGTGTTCTTGGTTGTTGAAAGCCTTTTCTGCATCTATTGAGATAATGATTTCTGTGGGGATTGTTATTGATATGGTTAGTTATGCTGATAACACTTTGTTAACACTATATCTATTTGCATGGCCATCCAGTCTCTGACAAAGAGGAAGCTTCTCCCTCCCAAGACAGCCCATTCTGATTTTGGAGGACTTCAAATGTAGGCAAATTTTTCCTGGCATTTCTCTTCCATCCACACATCTTTCTCCTTTTTCTGTCTACTAAAGTCAATTAGAAGAAGTCTGGTCTCTCTTCTCCATGATGTCATTTAAAGGACAGATCTCATGATCCTTTTTGATTCTTCCCTTCTCTAGCCCAAGCATGATTCTCATGGCATAGAGTGAAGGCCCATTGCCATCTAGTTGCTGTCCTCTGGATACTGTCCACATGATCAATAACTTTCTTAAGCTGCTGTGCCCAGGATAGCCTACAACACTGCAGATATATTCTGACCAGGGCAGAATCCCATTGATAAACAATTCTTCAATCTTCCCAGGCAAATTCAAGCTCTCTTCTTAAAAAGATTTATCTAACTCTGCAGTACCTAGCTAGAGAAGATGGTAATACTGTTATTTAATCATT
>NW_025369206.1:0-9219 GCF_016433145.1 Gracilinanus agilis | reverse complement strand
GTTTTCTTGGTCTGTCACTCTCTCATTGAGATATTTCATATTTCCTTCTATTTTTTCAGTCTTTTGACTTTGTTTTATTTGTTCTTGTTGTCTTGAGAGATCATTAGCTTCTAATTGCTCGATTCTAGCCTTTAGGGACTGGTTTTCCTTTTCAGTCTGGTCATTTCTAGTGTTCAATTTGCTTATCAGTTCATTTGATTTCTGAGCCTCACTTTCCAATTGCAAGATTCTACCTTTTAAACTGTTATTTTCTTGCCAGATCTCTTCTATTTTCCTCAAAATCTCAGTTTTGAACTCTTCCATAGCTTGTGAGGAGTTTTCCTTATTTGAGGAGGGTCCGGATGCTTGTTTGTTCTCCTCCTCTGTTTGCTCGGTTGTCTGGATTTTCTCTGTGTAAAAGCTGTCGAGTGTTAAAGACTTCTTTTTCTTGTTATTATTCTTTCTCTTTCTCTTCTGAACTTCTATTGGCTCCTGAGGTCTGAGTTCTGTTTTTTTCCAAGGTCTAGCCCCCTGGTGGGCCCTCTTGCTTGATCCTCTGCTGGAGGTTTCTTTACAAGTCTCAGGGCGCTGCTTCCACAGTCGTATACCTGTCTGCACTGGTTCCCCACTTAGGCTTTAGTTCCTGGCTGTGTCTGCCTCCACCCACACCTCTGCTTAGCCGGCACTCTGCGCCCAGCGTCCTGCTCCCGCGCGCGCTCAGATGTCGCCTGCGTTTTTGACTTAATGGGGTCCTAAGTCTTGCTGCTCTCAGGAACAGGTCCCGGAGCTGCTGATGACTCGATGGGTGCCCCAAACTTGCTCTATTTCTTTTTAGCTGGGTTCGGAGCTATAGGTGAGTGTGGAGGGGGTGGGGGTGGGGCGGTTGCTCAGCCCGCGATTTAGTGAGAGCTGTTTCACCCCTTTATAGCCTGGAAATGTCTCGATTCCATGTACCTTCCACGCTGTGCCCTGTTGTGGGGTTCCTCTGTTCGTCTGGACTTGTTTTTATGTCCCCTTGAGGAGTTTTGTGTGTTTTGGTCAGGAGAGGTTAAGAGCTACTTCTTACTCTGCCGCCATCTTAATCCGGAACCTATTCCATCTTTTACATCTAAGCCTTTGCACAAGTTGTGACCCATACCTGGAATTTAAGTACTCCTTTACCTCTGCCTCTTTAAAGTGTTAGGTAAACTTTCTATGGAAATCTCCTAGCCGTCAACATATGAAATCATGAGATCTCTTAAGAATACTTGGTGACATTAGCAAAAATAGTATCAAGACTATTTTTGTGTCTCCCAAATTAAAAAAAATACTATACTTTCTTTTTTTTTAACCCTTACTTTCTGTCTTAGAATCAATGCTATATTTGGGTTCCCAGGGAGAAGAGCAGTAAGGGCTAGGCAATGAGAGTTAAGTGTGTTCAGGGTAACCCAGTTCGGAAAAGTCTGAGGCCAGATTTGAACTCAAGACCTCCCATCTTTAGGGATGGGATATCTCATTCTACTGAACCACCTAGCTCTCCCTATACCAGTTATTCTTGACATTCCTTTTAGTGTTCAAAATTTTATTATCACCTTGGTTAACCAATTAAATGGGGAGATTTAGAAATTCCTAAAGCATTATAATGGACATGTTTATGCCTTTTTATTGAACTCAAGCATTAACATTCTTACAAAAGAAATATTTGATCTTATCCAAATCGAGATATATTCAGGTTTTCTTGATATTACTGTAATTAATATTGGTGCCCAAATAAAGTGATGGTTTGATTAATGTCAGTGGAATTGGATGAGAATATGCTACTTCACATATTTGCTATCAGGCATCTCCACAACGGCGAAAGGATATCTCATATTGCATTCATGAGTGGGAGTCCTGGTATATCAGTGGCTGAGTGATTATTATGAAGGGAGATGATCTCTGCTTGTTATCTGAGTGTGAACTATTGCTTGTATTCTGATAGCTACACTGGAGGAATTTATTTGAACTAATTCAATGTGCACTTATAAAGTACTTACTATCTGTAACTTATCATGCTAGGTGCTAGAAGAACTACAAAGGAGCTATAAGACATAATCCTTTGCTATCAGAGACCTTACAATCTATGAGGAGAAAGAGGGCACCTACACAAGCAACCACAATTGATAATACAATGAGCTATGGTCATAAGAATATAAAGAATCATGCAAAACCTGAGCAAAGAAAATTTATCTCTAACTCAGATGATGAGGGCAGGATTAAGGATGTATGAGGTGTCAACAGAAAGAGTGATATTGTGATGCAATGGGAAAAACACTGGATTTGGAATTTGTAAACAACTGGTTTTGGATTCTACCTATGACACACGACTGTTTATGTGATTTTACACCCATCAGAAGGCTAGGTGTTGGGGTGGGTAGAATATTGGACCTGGAGTCAAAGAAACCCAAGCTAAAATCAAGCCTATGATATTTTCTAGTTATGTGACCCTGGGTAAATCACTTAATTGTTGCCTACCTCAGTTTCCTCATCTATAAAATAGAAATAATATTAGCACTTAACTCTCAGGGTTGTTGTGAGGATCAAATGAAATATAGCATACTATATATATATATATATGTACATATATATATATGGTACAGAAAAGGCATTATAGAAATGATGGTAATTATTATTTAAATCACAACACATTTGAGTCTCGGTTTTCTCATCAGAAAAATTGGGATCATAATTGTAATATCTCCCTCCAGGCAGTTTTTTAAAAGCCCTATATTTCCCCCAGCCAGGCTTGTGATTTCTTTGGCTTCCTTCAAGATTTTGCCCTCTGAGTTATTTCCCGTTTGTTCAGTATATATCATATTTATAATCAGAATAGAGGAGTTTGAATTTGAATTAAGAAACTGGGTCCCTACCCCCTTATGCAAGAGTGAACTTTTGAAAAATGTTGAATAAAAGAACATCCTGAAGGCTTTCTGATCTCCCTTTGTTGCAAGGTTCTTTCTCTCCTTAAATGAATTTTAATTTCCTTAACTATGCATGTTATATTCTTCCTTCTCCTTTTTGCCAAGTATAATGGAAGTTCCAAGAAAGTGGGGACAGTGGTCTTTTTTTGTCTTCATTCCCCAGCCTTGTATATAGTAGGTGTTTAAAATTTGAATTTTGAATTTGAGTGATAGCACTTTATGCACACTGAAGATTAATCTGTCAGTAAGGTAATGGATGTGTTGGAAGAGGAAGAGAATAGTGCCTTAATCCAGGGTGGGGGGGTGTTACTGGCACCTAATTATAAGAAAAAACGTTCTTTCATGGTAGTTCTTTTTTTGGGGGGGTTCCCTTTTATTGCCTTCTGAATCTCTCTTATGTAATGGCGAGACAGATGAAGCACTCTAGGGAGTTTCTCCTCCCCTGCATGTAACTTCCTCGATATTACTGGGAGCCAATGAGCCAGTAGGAAAAAGTTGAATTAAGCTCTTCCCTTTTGCCCCTCTAACTCCCATGGTCCAATTCCCACAAGGCACTATCTGGCAGGGTAACCCAGAATTCTCTGCTGCTCTGACTTTCTCAACCGTCATTGGTCTTTTCAGACTTCTTGGATAGGGAGAATCTCCAAATACATTCCTTCCATTATTATGGTGGCCAACTGGACCTTACCTTCTGTGTATCACCTCTCTTAATTAGAATGTGAGTTACTGAGAGAAGGGGACTATTTTCTTTTTTTATTTGTAATACCAGCACATAGAAGGTCTATAATGATTTTTTTCATCCTTTCATTTCCTATCATATGTCTGTGGATATATCAATAAAATTGAAGGACAATTTACAATTTCAGTAAACATGTATGAAGTACATACTATCTATAGAGCCCCAGATAGAGAGATGAACAACATATAATTCATATCCTCCAGAAGAAAGAATACAGCTCGTATGGAAATAAATATAGAATAAGGTAGAACGTATTAAAGGGCAAAGGAGTTCTCTTAGATGAAAAGAAGAGGGAAAGACAACTTTCATATCAGAGAGGTTTTGTGGGAGTGGTAGTAATGACTTTGCATGCACAGAGATTTGAAAATCTTACCTTTCTGGCATGTGAAATCAGGAGAGGACAGGCTCTAATTAATCTAATTTGGCTGGAACATAATGTGAAGGGAAGTGGAGAGAGATGAGGATGAGTAGATAGATTGGGATGAACTTTTGGTTTTAACTTCCATGACTTGTTGTTTTTTTTTTTTTTAATCAAAATTTGAGTTTCAATAAAGTCAACCTCCTTGGGTTTTATGATGATGACTTTTTTTTCCCAAACATTTATTAATATTCATTTTTAACATGGTTACATGATTCATGATCCTCCTTTCCCCTTCACCCCCTGCACTCCCCCCCACCCATGGCAGATGCACATTTCCACTAGTTTTGTCATGTGTCCTTGATCAAGACCAATTTCCAAATTGTTGGTAGTTGCATTGGTGTGGTAGTTTCAAGTCCACACCCTCAATCATGTCCACCCCGACCCATGCGCTCAAGCAGTTGTTTTTCTTGTATGTTTCCTCTCCTGCAGTCCTTCCTCAGAATGTGGGTAGCGTCTTTACTATAAATCGCTCAGAATTGTCCTGGGTTACTGTATTGCTGCTGGTACAGAGGTCCATTACATTCAGTTTTACCATAGTATATCAGTCTCTATGTACAGAGTTCTTCTGGCTCTGCTCCTTTCGCTCTGCATCTGTTCCCGGAGGTCTCTCTAGTTCGCTTGGAACTTCTCCAGTTTATTATTCCTTTTAGCACAATAGTATTCCATCACTAGCATATACCACAGTTTGTTCAGCCATTCCCCAATTGAAGGACATACCCTCCTTTTCCAATTTGTTGACACCACAAAAAGCACAGCTATAAATATTTTCGTACAAGTCTGTTTATCTATGAACTCTTTGGGGTACAAACCCAGCAATGGTATGGCTGGATCAAAGGGCAGGCATTCTTTTATAGCCCTTTGAGCATGATTCCAAATTGCCAGCCAAAATGGCTGGATTAGTTCACAGCTCCACCAGCAATGCATTAATATCCCAGTTTTGCCACATCCCCTCCAACATTTATTACTCTTCCCTTCTTTCATTTTAGCCAATCTGCTAGGTGTGAGGTGATACCTCAGAGTTGTTTTGATTTGCATTTCTCTAATTATTAGAGATTTGGAACACTTTCTCATGTACTTATTGATACTTTTGATTTCTTTACCTGAAAATTGCCTATTCATGTCTCTTGCCCATTTATCAATTGGGGAATGGCTTGATTTTTTATACAATTGCTTTAACTCCTTGTATATTTGAGTAATTAGACCCCTGTCAGAGTTTTTCGTTATAAAGATTTTTTCCCAATTTGTTGTTTCCCTTCTGATTTTGACTACATTGTTTTTGTTTGTACAAAAACTTTTTAGTTTAATATAATCAAAACCATTTAATTTACATTTTGTAATTTTCTCTAACTCTTGCTTGGTTTTAAAGTCTTTCCTCTCCCACAGATCTGACAAGTAAACTATTCTGTGTTCACTTAACTTGTTTATAGTTTCCCTCTTTATATTCAAGTCGTTCACCCATTCTGAATTTATCTTGGTGTAGGGTGTGAGATGTTGATCTAGACCTAATCTCTCCCATATTGTTTTCCAAATTTCCCAGCAGTTTTTGTCAAATAGTGGATTCATGTCCCAAAAGTTGGGCTCTTTGGGTTTATCATACACTGTCTTGCTGATGTCATTTATCCCAAGTCTATTCCATTGATCCTCCTCTCTATCTCTTAGCCAGTATCATATTGTTTTGATGACTGCTGCTTTATAGGATAGTTTAATATCTGGTACTGCTAGGCCCCCTTCCTGCACATTTTTTTCATTATTTCCCTTGAAATTCTTGATCTTTTGTTATTCCAAATGAAATTTGTTATAGTTTTATCTAATTCAGTAAAGAAGTTTTTTGGTAGCTTGATAGGTATGGCGCTAAATAGGTAAATTAATTTGGGTAGAATTGCCATTTTTATTATGTTAGCTCGTCCTACCCATGAGCAATCAATGGCTTTCCAATTGTTTAGATCCAGTTTTATTTGTTTGGAAAGGGTTTTGTAGTTGTTTTCATATAATTGCTGTGTTTGTTTTGGTAGGTAGATTCCTAAGTATTTTATATTGTCTAGGGTAATTTTAAATGGTGTTTCTCTTTCTACTTCTTGCTGCTCTAATGTGTTGGAAATGTATAGAAATGCTGATGATTTATGTACATTTATTTTGTATCCTGCAACTTTGCTAAAGTTGTTGATTATTTCTACAAGCTTCTTAGTTGATTCTCTAGGATTTTTTAAGTAGACCATTATATCATCTGCACAGAGTGATAGCTTAGTCTCCTCCTTGCCTATTTTGATACCTTCAATTTCTTTTTCTTCTCTAATTGCAACTTCTAGTGTTTCTAGTACAAAGTTAAATAATAGAGGTGATAATGGGCATCCTTGTTTCACTCCTGATCTTATTGGGAAGGCTTCTAATTTATCCCCATTGCATATGATGTTTGTTGATGGTTTTAGGTATATACTGTTTATTATTTTTAGGAAAGGTCCTTCTATTCCTATACTTTTCAGTGTTTTCAATGGGAATGGATGCTGTATTTTGTCAAAGGCTTTTTCAGCATCTATTGAGATAATCATGTGATTTTTGTTTGTTAGACTGTTGATATGGTCAATTATGTGGATGGTTTTCCTAATGTTGAACCAACCTTGCATTCCTGGTATAAATCCCACCTGATCATGGTGGATGATCTTCTTAATTACTTGCTGGAGTCTCTTTGCTAGTATTCTATTTAAGATTTTTGCATCTATGTTCATTAGGGAGATTGATCTCTTTCTCTGTTTTTGGTCTCCCTGGCTTTGGAATCAGTACGATATTTGTGTCATAAAAGGAATTTGGTAGGACTCCTTCTTTGCTTATCATATCAAATAATTTGCATAGTATTGGGATTAGTTGCTCTTTGAATGTCTGATAGAATTCACTTGTGAATCCATCAGGCCCTGGTGATTTTTTCTTAGGGAGTTCTTTGATTGCTTATTCAATTTCTTTTTCTGATATGGGATTATTTAGGTATTCTATTTCTTCTGCTTTAATCTAAGCAGTTTATATTTTTGTAAATATTCATCCATATCTCCTAAATTGTTATATTTATTACCATATAATTGGGCAAAATAGTTTTTAATGATTGCCTTAATTTCCCCTTAATTAGAGGTGAGGTCTCCCTTTTCATCTTTGATACTATCAATTTGGTTTTCTTCTTTCCTTTTTTTATTAGATTGACAGTACTTTGTCTATTTTATCTGTTTTTCAAAGTACCAGCTTCTAGTCTTATTTATTAATTCAATAGTTATTTTACTTTCGATTTTATTAATTTCTCCCTTGGTTTTTTAGTATTTCTAATTTAGTTTTCATCTGGGGATTTTTAATTTGCTCGCTTTCTAATTTTTTGAGTTGCATGCCCAATTCATTGTTCTCTGCCCTCCTTAATTTGTTAATATATGCACTCAAGGATATAAATTTCTCCCGAGTACTGCCTTGGCCGCATCCCACAGAGGTTGGTAGGATGTCTCATCATTGTCATTTTCTTCAATGAAATTGTTGATTGTTTCTATGATTCCTTCTTTGACAAATTGGTTTTGAAGAATCATATTATTTAATTTCCAATTAATTTTTGATTTTCCTATCCAGGTGCCCTTACTAATTATTATTTTTATTGCATTATGATCTGAGAAGGTTACATTTATTATTTCTTCTCTTTTGCATTTGTTTGCAATGATTCTATGCCCTATAACATGGTCAATCTTTGTGAATGTGCCATGTGTAGCTGAGAAGAAGGTGTATTCCTTTTTGTCCCTATTTATTTTTCTCCACATATCAATTAAATCTAATTTTTCTAGGACTTCATTCAACTCTCTTACCTCTTTCTTATTTATTTTTTGGTTTGATTTATCTAGATCTGACAGAGGAATATTTAGATCTCCCACTAGTATGGTTTTACTATCTATTTCCTTCTTGAGCTCTGCCAGTTTCTCCTTTATGTATTTGGGTGCTATGCCACTTGGTGCATATATATTGAGCAGTGTTATTTCCTCATTGTTTATACTGCCTTTAATCAGGATGTAATGACCTTCCCTGTCTTTTTTAATGATATCTATTTTTACTTTGGCTTTGTCAGAAATCATAATAGCCACTCCTGCCTTCTTTTTCTTATTTGATGCCCAAAAGATTTTGCTCAAACCCTGAACCTTATACTTGTGTATGTCCACCGGCCTCATATGTGTTGTTGTAGACAACATATGGTGGGATTTTGGTTTCTAATCCACTCTACTAATTGCTTCCGTTTTATGTGAGAGTTCATCCCATTCACATTCAGAGTTATAATCATCAGTTGTGCATTTGCTGACATTTTCAAATCCTCTCCCATTCCTACCCCCTTTTTCCTTATACTTTTTTCCTTTTAAACCAGTGGTTTGCTATTGAGCCGCTATCCCTTATCTCCTACCTTCATTAACTTCCCTTTCTATCCCCTCCCTTATTTTCCCCCCTCTTTTTGTTTTTAAAGGCCTTATGAATTCCCTCTCCCTTCTCCCCTCCCTTTTTTGACCTCCCCACTCCCCTGCTCCCCTTGGTTTATCCCTTCTAACTTTCTCAGAAGGGTTAGATAAGAGTTTTATGTCCCTATGTATAGACTAGCTACTGTTCCCTCTCTGGGTTGATTACACTGAGAGTAAGGTTTGATTATTACCTCTTAATGCTCTCTTCCTCTCCTTCTTATAATAGTATTTGTCCCCTCTCCCTCCCATGCCCTCTTTGTGTGTAATAGAATATCCTATTTTCTTATTCACTCAAGTTTCTCTTGGTGTCCCCTGCTATTCACCCCCTCTTTCCCATCCCCCATGTCATCTTAGATTATTTAGTGTTCCACCCTCACCCTGTGAATTATTCTTCTGATTACTATAATAGTGAATAATTGTGAATAGAGTTCACTACAGAGAATTATACATAACATTTCTCTACATAGGAATACAGATAATTAGATCTCACTGAGGCCCTTAAAAAGGCAAATTTAAAAATTATAAGTTTTCTTTCTTTCCCCTTTGTATCTTATTTACCTTTTCATGTTTCTCTCGATTTTTCTGGTTGGATATCAAACTTTCCATTTAGCCCTGGTCTTTTCTGTGCAAATACCTGGAATTCTTCAATTTTGTTGAATGCCCATACTTTCCCCTGGAAAT
>NW_025369205.1:0-3010 GCF_016433145.1 Gracilinanus agilis | reverse complement strand
CAATGAATTTCAATAAGAGGATCTCTAATGTTATGTCTAGCACTAACCTCTGTGATACTGTGATCAGTTTCTTTCTCTACAAAATGTGTGTGATAATGTTCTATCTGATTCATGAATTTGTTGAAAGTATTTTGAAAATCTTAGTGTTTTAGAAAAGTAAGTTATCTTAATATGAAAGGAATAGAAAACACAAGATCCTATCACATATTTTAGTTATATTTAAAAATCAATAACCGCAGGGGTTCCGGGTTAAGATGGCGGCAGAGTAAGAAGCAGCTCTTAACCTCTCCTGACCGAAACACACAAAACTCCTCAAGGGGACATAAAAACAAGTCCAGACGAACGGAGGAACCCCACAACAGGGCACAGCTTGGAAGGTACGTGGAATCGGGACATTTCCATGCTATAAAGGGGTGAAACAGCTCTCACTAAATCACGGGCTGAGCAACCACCCCATCCCCACCCCCTCCACACACACCACCTATAACGCTGAAGCCAGCTAAAAAGAAATAGAGCAAGTTTGGGGCACCCATTGAGTCATTGGCAGCTCCGGGGCCTGTTCCTGAGAGCAGCAAGATTTAAGACCCCAAAAAGCTAAAGAACACACACGAACCCTGAGTGCGGGAGCAGGACGCAGAGCGCAGGAGCAGTGTACAGGCGCGGTTGGAGGCACAGGTGGAGGCAGACACAGCCAGGAACTAAAGCTCTGAAACCCTGAGTGGGGAACCAGTGCAGACGGGTATACAACTGTGGAAGCTTCGCCCTGAGACTTGTAAAGAAACCTCTGGAACAGGATCAAACAAGGGGGTCCACCAGGGGGCTTGACCTTGGAAAAAAACAGAACTCAGACCTCAGGAGCCAAAAGACCGCGGACAGACCCTGAGCACGAGGATAAACCTGAGAAGCTGCTGGGCTAATGATGGCTACCCAGTCTCAGGAAGTTCAGAACAGAAAGATTAACAACAAGAAAAAGAAGTCTTTAACACTCGACAACTTTTACACAGAGAAAATCCAGACAACCGAACAAACAGAGGAGGAGAACAAACAAGCATCCGGACCCTCCTCAAATAAGGAAAAGGGGTCACATGCTATGGAAGAGTTCGAAACTGAGATTCTGAGGAAGATGGAAGAGATCTGGCAAGAAAATAACAGTTTAAAAGGTAGAATCTTGCAATTGGAAAGTGAGGCTCAGAAACCAAATGAACTGATAAGCAAATTGAACACTAGAAATGACCAGATTGAAAAGTAATACCAGAAGATTATAGCCAAAAACCAGAAGATTATAGCCGAAAACCAGAAGATTATAGCCGAAAACCAATCCCTAAAGGCTAGAATTGAGCAATTGGAAGCTAATGATCTCTCAAGACAACAAGAACAAATAAAACAAAGTCAAAAGACTGAAAAAATAGAAGGAAACATGAAATATGTCAATGAGAAGGTGACAGACCAAGAAAACCAGTCTAGAAGAGAAAACTTGAGAATCATTGGTCTTCCTGAAAAAGCAGAAATTAATAGAAACCTGGACTCCATACTAACAGAAATGATTCAGCAAAATTGCCCTGAAATCCTACAACAAGAGGGCAATATAGACATTGAAAGGATCCATAGAACACCTGCGATATTCGATCCAGATAAGAAAACACCCAGGAATATAATTGCCAAATTCAAGAGTTTCCAAGCAAAAGAAAAAATCTTACAAGAAGCCAGAAAGAAACAATTCAAATATCAAGGAGCTCCAATCAGGATCACACAGGATCTGGCAGCCTCCACGCTAAAAGACCGTAAGGCTTGGAATACAATATTCAGAAAGGCAAGAGAGCTGGGCCTGCAACCACGGATCAACTACCCATCAAAATTGACTATATATTTCCAGGGGAAAGTATGGGCATTCAACAAAATTGAAGAATTCCAGGTATTTGCACAGAAAAGACCAGGGCTAAATGGAAAGTTTGATATCCAACCACAAAAATCCAGAGAAACATGAAAAGGTAAATAAGATACAGAGGGGAAAGAAAGAAAACTTATAGTTTTTAAATTTGCCTTTTTAAGGGCCTCAGTGAGATCTAATTATCTGTATTCCTATGTAGAGAAATGTTATATATAATTCTCTGTAGTAAACTCTATTCACTATTATAGTATTCACTATTATAGTAATCAGAAGAATAATTCACAGGGTGAGGGCAGAACACTAAATAATCTAAGATGACATGAGAGATGGGAAAGAGGGGGTGAATAGCAGGGGACACCAAGAGAAACTGGAGTGAATAAGAAAAATAGGATATTCTATTACACTCAAAGAGGGCATGGGAAGGAGAGGGGACAAATACTATTATAAGAAGGAGAGGAAGAGAGCATTAAGTGGTAATAATCAAACCTTACTCTCAGTGTAAACAACCTGAAGAGGGAAGAGTAGCTATACTATCCATTGGGACATAAAACTCTTATCTAACCATTTTGAGAAAGTCAGAAGGGATAAACCAAAAGGAGCAGGGGAGTGGGGAGGTCAAAAAAAGGGAGGGGTGAAGAAAGGGGAGGGAATTCATAAAACCTTTAAAAACAAAAAGAGGGCCAAAAATAAGGGAGGGGGTAGAAAGGGAAGTTAATCAAGGGAGGGGATAAGGGATAGCAGCTTAATAGCAAACCACTGGTTTAAAAGGAATTAGTATATGAAAAAGGGGGTAGGAATAAGGGAGGATACGAAAATGTCAGCAAATGCACAACTGATGTTAATAACTCTAAATGTAAATGGGATGAACTCGCTCATAAAACAGAAGCAGATAGCAGAGTGGATTAAAAACCAAAATCCTACCACATGTTGTCTACAAGAAACACATATGAGACGGGTGGACATACACAAGTTTAAGGTTCAGGGCTTGAGCAAAATCTTTTGGGCGTCAAATAAGAAAAAGAAGGCAGGAGTGGCTATTATGATTTCTGACAAAGCCAAAGTAAAAATAAATCTGATTAAAAGAGACAGGGAAGGTCATTACATCCTGATTAAAGGCAGTAT
>NW_025369204.1:0-6830 GCF_016433145.1 Gracilinanus agilis | reverse complement strand
GCCCACACCTTTCTTGCCCTCATTGATGGAGCCTACACCGCACTCAACGCCACTAGACCGGACCTTACTGTAACTTGCTGGCTCTGCCTCAACCCTAAGCCCCCCTACTATGAGGGCATCGCTTATTACTCTACACCCGCTAATTTGTCCACTCCCAGCCCCCGCTGCACCAGTACCCCACACCGCCTCACCCTTGCGGAAGTCACGGGCAAAGGCCTATGTATCGGTTCTGTCCCCGCTACTCACTCCTTCCTCTGTAACTCCACCCTCTCCCCTCAACATACCCCCCATTTCCTTGAGGCCCCTAATGGTACCTTTTGGGCATGCAATACGGGGCTCACACCCTGCATCTCCCTCTTTACCTTCAACATAACTTCCGAATACTGCATGCTCGTACAATTATGGCCCCGAGTTTCCTACCACACTGATGACATCCTTTCTCCATACCTCTCACCATCCCCCAAATACCGTAGAGAACCCTTCACCACCCTCGCCATATTGCTTGGGATTGGCGGCCTAGCTGCCGGCATTGGTACCGGCACCTCTGCATTATTACAGACACAAAATCTGGCCGCCCTCCACAAGGCTATGACCTCTGATCTAGAAGCCTTAGAAAAATCAGTTTCTGCCCTAGAACGGTCCCTCACATCATTGTCAGAAGTCGTGTTACAAAACAGACGAGGCCTCGACCTTCTCTTTTTAAAAGAGGGGGGATTATGTGCTGCCTTAAAGGAAGAATGTTGTTTTTATGCTGATCATACTGGTATCGTAAGGGTATGGCAAAATTACGAGAACGCCTCGCCTTAAGAAAAAAGGAGGCCGAGGCCCAGGAAGGGTGGCTGAACAACCTCCTGAAAGGCTCCCCCTGGCTTTCTACCCTGATCCCAACCATAGTAACCCCCCTCCTCATCTTTTTCCTAATCCTTACCTTCGGCCCTTGGGCCTTCCAACGCCTGACCGGATTTATCAAAACAAAAATCGATACTGATCTTACTAGATACCCTATGGTTCAATACCATCGCATTGAGATAACAGACACTGAACAATATCTCACTTTGCCCGGTAATGATCGCTTACACTTTACTGGCAGGGCGGTAACCCAATGACGGGATTAGCACAGGTCCTTGACCCATGATTGTCAAGTAACTCCCCCTGTGTAGCCTAGGACAGGGGTTGTCGCTGTATATCTGATCAACCCCCAGCTAAGAAAAAGAAAGAGACCAGGTAAAGTTTGCACAACCCGGCAAAGAGGCCCCCCTGAAAGAGAATATTGCCAAAGACTTTCTGCAATAAAAACCATATCCGGGACAATACCCGGACTCAGGCTTGGCAGGTCCAACAGCAGTAAAAACTCCCGCCAACTATAGCCGTCCCCCTTTTTCTATATAAACCTTGCTTGCACAGTCAATAAACGGAACCTTGCCAACATCTGTACGACTCCTGTCTCTTGCGTGCGAGGTTCCCCCTCCCTCTCCCTGTGGAGCCTTAGGTGGTCGCCCCTCGTGCACCTTAGTTGCGTCTGGCTGGACCCGGACATATATGTGTTCAGATTAATCAAACATAGAATATGAAGTCTCATTAATGCTGGTTCTCCCATGCCTGGTCTTTTCCATTGATTTGTTTCTCTATTTTTTCACAAGTCCTTTATGTTTTGATGACTGCTTCTTAATAGTATTGTTTGACTTCTGAATACATAATTCATATCCTGTACTCTTTTTTCATCATTTTCCTTGATATTTTAAGCTTTTTCCCATGTGAGTTTTGTTGTTATTTTAATGATTTCTGTAATGTATCCTTTTGATTATGTCATTGATATAGGATTCTATTTGTAAGTTAACTCTGGAAATATTTCCATTTTTATGATATTGGCTTGACCCAGCCATGAGCACCAAATGACTTTCCATTTATTAAAATTTATCTTCATTTTTTAAGGGAAACCTTATAAAACCCAGGCATACTTCCTTCTTTGTAGTCTAATTTACTTTAATTTTAGCACAATGTACAGAAATATAGAGTTCTCCCAAGCTGTACATTAATTTAGTGAAAGGCCTTTAATTCTAGAAACAACATAGGTAAGTTGTTGAGCTTGAACACAGCAGTCAAATGAATAAATTGATTTTTATTATATAAGCATATCTGAAATATCGATCTTTTCCGCCTCAAATTGATAGTAATTGTAACTTTGAGGATGTATAACTTTATAGAAAGAATACTCACAAACAATACTCACTCCTTCACATTTCTGAATTTGGGTAGAGAAGGGAAGAAAACACTGGTTTTCCCCATTCATTTCCCCATTCTGTAGGATTTTAACTCAGAACTTGCTGAATCCATATTCAGAGCCCTATTCAGTGACCCATTGAGCTGTCATCTCATAGAAGAGAATGCGCACTGGAGGCAAAATAATACTAGACTTTCTCCTGGAGACAAAACACTTGGAATCTACCTGTCAGATGGAGAGATTGCTCTATTTGAGAGTAGGTGTGTTGCCAGGAAATGAGCACAGAATGTGGAGTAAGAAGACCTGGGTTCGGTTCCCATTATTGATACTTGTAAGGTACTGCATATCTAATACATACTGTGTCAAGGAGCCAATTACTTTTTTCTGAGTCTCAGCCATCAGTGTCCAAGCCTGAGGATTATATTCGGCCCCTATTAACTCCTCTTTTTCCTGGGCTTGACCACTTGTGAAATGCCCTGCCTATTAAGGAAGGTCTAATTCCATCAAGTGAAATCAAGATTGGGGGATTGAAGGCCAGGACGAATTCTTAACTGAAACAGAAATCTTTAGTCATATGACTTCTGTGACTTAAACAACACCAGGTGGCTAGTCTATAATAGTACACCAAGTCACCATGCTGGTCATCATCAAAGTAAGAACATAACTAAGAGCAGTGGATTCGTGCTAGTTATTTTATAAGACTACACAGTAATATAGGTCATAAGCTTCACCAGGCAAATCAGATTGGCCATTATGGTTGCTGTATCTATCAATGAATCCATCAACAAAGTTCACCTAAGTGGGGCGTGATACCTATAGGTTTAAATGAATCTTTGCCTTCAATAATTAGATTGAATTTAAATTATTTCAGCCTGTTGGCTCCATTTGCCTATGCCACCTGCAAGATGAATGATAATCACATTTTTTTCTGACTGGAGTACCCCAATATCTATGAATATTTCTTTCTTACAGTGATTTAAGATTCCTATTAAGACTTGAGGAACCTCCAATCAATCCCAGGAAAATTTCAAATATAGAATTCCTCCTTTGAGCGTTTTGTATCTATTGCCCAATTTTAGCCTGTGTATAACTAGATATAGGGCTTCCCATACTACCATTAAACTAGGTTCAAATGTGTATTGTAATTTGACCTTTGAAGTCCGTGGTGAAGGCAACTTCATCTGTGCTGTTCCTAAAATCACTGCAGGAGGAAAGGGAAGTAGTTCCTCTGTGAATTTTGCCACCATTACATACAATAGAACAGATGAGGATAACAGAACAAAATGTATACCCTCATCGTCCTGGGTACTCATTTCTCCTGGCCAATTATCATCTGTGCTGGCCAGGCTTTCTCCTCTCTGTCTTCAGGATGGTATGACACCTGTGGAATAGCTTATCTGATACCAATGGTGACTATTAAAAATCATACCCAGAGCCTAATAGGTACCAGCTACACAAGGAGTTTGGGTGCGTGGTGGCACAGAGAAAAAAGATCTATCTGGGGGAGCTCAAATGAAGTAGCAGCTCATGGAAATATTCCCTGGCACACATTTTTATGGGCCTTCGTTCAGGACATTGGAATGACTGCAGTAATAGGTGCCGTAAAGGACTTGTCTTCTGAACTTGAAGGATTGGCCCCAAACACAGTAGCCACTATCTTACATACTTCCAGTGGTATAGCCAAGCTCCAGACTGAAGTGCATTCATTGGCTCCCATAGTAGTGGAAAATCACTTTGGGCTTGATCTTTCAACAGCGGCTCAAGGTGGAGCCTGTGCTGCAATCAACCAATGCTTTTTGTTCCCATAGAAATCAATCAGGAGATATCTTTCATGATCCTGAAGCATTACAGCAACTATGAAATGATGCCTTGCTAATAGCAAAACACACTCATGTAGCCAAAGGACCTTCTTCCTGCTGGGACCCATCCACCTGGTTTTTCTGGATAGCCTCATGGTTTCATGGTGGAGGCTTAATTCAATTCATGCTTAAGTGGGCCCTACTAATTCTTGGACTTCTTATTTTAATTAAGATAATTATCAAATGATGTACTAATCAGTTTTCTAAGTATTAACATGTTTGTAAACATTATTTAGATTTTCTTCAGCTCTATTCTCAGGTGTGAACTCATTTAAGATCCTCCCAGTCTTTTTGATCCTATTCCACTTCTCCTTGCAATGCCCTCTGCAGGAATACACGGAGAACCCAGGCACTCAGGACCTGCCTGAGGAATATTTACTGTGTTGTCTGGACCCGAACCTAATACTGATGGAATACTTCTCACGAACCTCCACATGGACTTCATCCTTTCCCTTAGAAACACCCTAGGATTAACAAGGACTGAGTCTGTGGTCTCCTCCAAGACAGAGCACCACCCCAGGGATAGAGCACCTTCTGAGCCTGCACCGCCAGATCCTTCACCTACTGGCTCTTCTCACTCTTCAACATCAAATGTGATTCAGGCTCTTCATGAAATAATTTTCTTTCCACTTCTCTCTTCTCCTCATGTTTGAGAATATCATAGCAGTTTTTCCTAATGATTTCTTGCAATGTGGTAGCTAGGCTTTTTTCTTAATCCAGGTTTACATTAAAAAATGATCTTTGCTGGATGTATTTTCCATGTCAGTTAAATTGCCAATGAGCTATTTCAGATTTTCTTCTTTTTTTATTCCTTTGATTTTTTCTTATTGTTTTCTGATGTCTTACTTAGTTTCATTTGCCCAATTCTAATGTTAGGAATTTATTTTCTTCCTGAAGATTCTGTGTTTCCTTTTCAATTTGGGCAATTCTACTCTTTAAAATAATGTTTTCTTCAGTGGCTTTTTTGCCTCTATTTACATTTGCTTTATTCTAGTCTTTTGGTAGTTACTTTCAGTAGTGTATTTTTATGCCTCTATTTCCATCTGGCAATTCCTAGTTTTTATGGAATTATTTTCTTAAGTGATTTCCCTGATATTCGTGAAGAGGGTAAAATAGACGTTGAAAGAATCTGCAGATCACCTCCTGCATAAATCCCCAAATGGCAACTTGAAAGAAGTGAAAACTGGCTGCTAGGTACTTTGAACAAAGTTTTAGAAATAAATATAAAAACCTAGATTGGGATGTGTTCACTTGGAAATAACAGAGAATTACCAAGTAATCGAGAAAAACCCACTCTTTAATCAGGAATAGGGACATACTTCAAATATTTAATCATTATGTAGAGCCAAAAGTTAAACCCCATTCGAAACCAAAGGCTCTAGGAACTTGGGAACCATATCCCTTAAAGAAAGCACTGTGCTAAGTACCAACTGCCCTGGGAGAAGTCACACATCTCAGTGTTGGCTCCACCCAGGGGGAAAACACACTAGCTGCTTTCTCCAAAGAGTAAAGGGAATTGGCAGTCCTTATATCTTCTGGATAATTAGGAACCATAAACAGGTTGGGAAATTCCTTTGCAGCCAGCAAGGAGGGTATAAACAAATGTCAGATGTAACAAATCCAAGGCAAAGGACAAACTAAGAAACTGGGCTTCAGGAGAGGGAAACATTCATCCAATAGAGAAGCCTTGCAAACAAAAAGGTGCTTCATATTCAACCCAAAATAGGGGGACTTGCCACTGGGATTTCTCTCAAGTAATAGTAAACTTAGACATCCCAAAATCCACATTGACAGATGATAGCATGGGGCACATCCCTGGACCTCTTCCAAACGGGAGCACCACATACAAGGCTTTGAGGCGGCCTTGGCAAGGAAGCCCGGATCAGCTCCTGCAATTCATACACATAAAGGAGGTGCCTCATGACCCACCCTATTTCCTCAACCCACTTGTCCAAGGCTTTTGGGGAGCCTCGTTCTTCTAACGTTTTGTCAGGAAATGACTGACTGAGAATAATTGGGCACAAGGGAGGGAAAGGTAGATTGGTCACTTTCAAGGTGATGAGAGAATGGAAATGCCTCTATCTGCTGTCCACACATACAGAATATGAAATTATGCCAACATCTCCTCTTTCACCAGTCACCTTCCAAGGACTGTGATGTAGAGGAATTTTCACTCAGACATCAAGGTATTGGGCGCTGAGGGCTTGGGCTTGTGGCAGGTACTGATCATTGAGAAACTGCTGCTCTCCCTGCGGTGGCCTCAGGAGAGAAAGTGTGCTTGGAGGACGATGTCTTCAGTTCATGATTCTTGTTCTCTTATTTATTGACGCCTTATTTTCTCGAGTTTCTATAATCCACAGCCAAGTGTTGGCCCTATTCGCCTTGACAGAGCCAGTCTGTGATTGACCTCAGCTGATCTGACCAGGGCCCTTGGGAATTCTGTCACTAGAAGTAGCCATTTTGGGTTCCTACAGTCCCAGCTTTCTGCAGCCACCAGCTGACTTCCCTTGCCTTCTCTGCCTTGGAAGGGTAGTCAGGGTCTCCAGTCTCCTGGGAGTGACTACAGTTAGCAGGGCCCGACAACTTTCAGAAATGACATTCACCCTGTCTGCATGGATTCCCAAAGTCCTCACCTGCTCTGCTCTTTCTCATTTGAGCTTTCATTTCCTCATCATTCCTTTCTCGCTCTCCCTCTGACTCCATCACTTTGCCTGTTGGTTTCTCTCATAACCCCTCTGCATCTTTCTCCC
>NW_025369203.1:0-9455 GCF_016433145.1 Gracilinanus agilis | reverse complement strand
GGGGAGCCCGTCCCTGCTCGCTCCGGTCCCCTTCCCTGAGGCTGGAGAGAAGCCCAAGTTCTTCCGTTCCGCGGACATGCGCAGTCACAGGCTCCCCCCAGCCCCGCCTTGTTCCCAGGCTCGGAGGCTGCCTCTGCGCGGGGTCACCGGAGCATCGTCTCCATCTCCCTCGTTCTAACGTCCTGTTCTCGGGGCCTGCCTGGGCGGCTCTCTGTTCTGGGGGCTCAGCCTGGGGTGCCTGCAGGAAAGAGCGCCTCCTGGGCCTCCCTGTAGGGCTTCCTCCCAGCTCAGCCTGGACAGGCCAAAAGGCTGGAAGGAGAGTCTGGAGTCCCGAGAACGGCCTGAGCCCCCTCCCCCATCCCCCCATCCCCCCATCCCCCATCTCCGGGAAGGGCAGGCCACGCCCAGCCCAGGCCTGTGTATTGTCTCCTCCTGAGGCCTCAGAGACTGCCGAGGGGAATTCAGAGCTGCAGCCCCAGCCCTGAGGCCAGAAAAGGAAGAATCATCCCGGGAGAGAAGCCCTTCCAGGCCTTTAGCCTGGGCTCAGGGGCTGCTGCTGCCTTCTGTGGTCTCACAAAGGGCAGGAGGGGAGTTCCTGGGCCTCCCCCAGGCCTCTGAAGGGTCTTTGGGCCTCCTGGGCTGGGGCGGTGCTGAAGGAGACCCTCCTCAGCTGGCCCAGAGGCCCAGGAGACCTGGAGGACTGCTCTGTTTCCCCCCAGATCCACCCTGGACTTTCTACTCCAGCACTTCTGGGGGGCAGGAAGACCCCATGACCAGGGCCTCATTTCTGAGCTTGTGCACGTTTGCAACCAGAGAAGGGGGAGGGGGAGGGGGGGAGAGCAGTGTAAATGCTTGTGGTGGGGGAGGGGCTGTCTCAGCCTCTTTTTAGTGTCACTTTAAAGGCCCACAAAAAAGAGACAAACACGGAAGTCTCAGCTGCTTGTCTGGCCCTGGAGCCGGGGCTGGGCTTTGCCCTACTCCTGAGGGGAGAGAGAGGGGCCCCCAGCCCCGGACCCAGGTGGCAGCTGGGGGAGGGGGTGCTCCTGCCCATCCCCCAGGGGGATGTCTAGGTCAGAAGCAGCCAGCCTGAGTATGGTCATAGTGCAGTGAGGTTGAGGGGTGCTGGTGCCCACATGCCATGGAAGGCTCCCTGAGCTTGGGCACTGAAGAAATGCCAGCACCCTCTCCCCTAACTCCATCCCATCCGGCTCCCCCTCCAGCATCCTCCCCCATTCCCCAGTACCCCTCCTCCCAGCAGTCTCCCTCATTCCACCCAGGGCAGTTTCTGAATGGAATGAAGCTAAAGATGGCAGCAGAGCGGGTGGGGAGGCTTCTGCCTGGCCAGTCCAAGGCCCTTTCCAAGCCTGAGGCTCCCTGTCTCTATTGTACCCAATTTTTAATACCTAACCCAGGTTCCGAGGAAGAATCACACTGACAATGCAATATGCAAGAAGAGGCTCATTCTTTACTAGCAATAATAGCTAGGGTAGCTAGGCAGAGAGGAGTGATCCCTTGGAATTCTTAGCCAAGAGTTTATATAGAAATGTTTGGGAAACAAAAACAATGTAGCCAAAATCAGAAGGGAAACAACAAATTGGGAAAAAATCTTTATAACAAAAAACTCTGACAGGGGTCTAATTGCTCAAATATACAAGGAGTTAAACCAATTGTATAAAAAATCAAGCCATTCTCCAATTGAAAAATGGGCAAGAGACATGAATAGGCAATTCACAGGTAAAGAAATCAAAAGTATCAATAAGCACATGAGAAAGTGTTCTAAATCTCTAATAATTAGAGAAATGCAAATCAAAACAACTCTGAGGTATCACCTCACACCTAGCAGAATGGCTAAAATGAAAGAAGGGGAAAATAATGAATGCTGGAGGGGATGTGGCAAAATTGGGACATTAATGCATTGCTGGTGGAGTTGTGAAATGATCCAACCATTCTGGCTGGCAATTTGGAATCATGCTCAAAGGGCTATAAAAGACTGCCTGCCCTTTGATCCAGCCATACCATTACTGGGTTTGTACCCCAAAGAGATCATTGTAGTATACAGAATTTGGGGTTATAGTTTTTTTCTAGCTTTGGCTGAGTTCCAAAAAGCTGTTAGAGGTTTTAGAATCTTGAGAGAGGCAGTTGACTGGATCTTCCGTGAAGGGAGGAAGTCAATGAGCGAGCTCTTAGATTATCTAGCTTCAATATTGAAATTTAGCCTAGCATTGATAGATTTACTTAAGAAATTATTATTTTAGATAGACCCTTTATATCTTCCTTTCCTAATACCACCCTGCCTTCCCTCCCTTACCTTAGTGGCTGTGGAGTTTATAAGGAAAGAAATTAGAGAGGAGTTAAATCTGTGAAGAGTTATTTAATTGACAGCATTATTTATAATTTAATCAAATCACCTTTATTCCCTTTAGATAGATTTTGTAAAACTGAGTAAGGCAGGTCCTTACTCAGATTCCATCTTCACTTCCCTTCCCCCACCTGAAGTTCCTGAGATAACTGATAGGACTTTCCTTTAACCCACCTTCCTAACAAACATTCTTCAAACAATTAAACCTTTTGTGTTTCAATAGTTCTATTTAGTGTAATTTGTCTGTTAGTTATCAAGAGGGAAGAAGAGGGAAAGAGACAACATACTCTGGGCTTAGAGGGTAGCTGGGCATCCATCTTGAAGGAAGGTGTTACTTCAAAATAGGTCCCTTCCTGTGAAATTAACTAAAGCCTGTTTGTTAATTTCAATCTAGTCTATTTCCCTCAGCCTGTGTTTGAGTCTAAGTCCCAGTCTGTAAGCCTGCTGTGTTTGTCTGTTTTTAGTTTAACTTCTCTTCTCCCTAAAAGATCTCTGTTTCCCTTCTGTGTTATACTCCTGACTTCAGTTCTATCATACCCTGAATCTCCTTTAATCCCAGCCTACCTGTAGCCTAATTTATCCGTTTACCAAGTCTCCAACATCCTCCTTTCAATTCCCTTATCCCAAACACCTTTCCTCAAATTACCCCCATAACAGTCATAGATAAACAGACTTGTACGAAAATATTTATAGCTGTGCTTTTTGTGGTGGCAAAAAACTGGAAAAGGAGGGGATGTCCTTCAATTGGGGAATGGCTGAACAAATTGTGGTATATGCTGGTGATGGAATACTATTGTGCTAAAAGGAATAATAAACTGGAGGAATTCCATGTGAACTGGAAAGACCTCCAGGAAGTGATGCAGAGTGAAAGGAGCAGAGCCAGGAGAACATTGTACACAGAGACTGATACACTGTGGTAAAATCGGATGTAATGGGCTTCTGTACCAGCAGCAATACAGTGACCCAGGACAATTCTGAGGGATTTATGGTAAAGAAAGCTACCCACATTCAGAGGAAGATCTGCAGGAGAGGAAACATAGAAGATAAACAACTACTTGAATGCATGGGCTGAGGCGGACATGATTGGGGATGTGGACTCGAAACTACCACACCAATGAAACTATCAACAATTTGAAAATAGGCCCTGAACAAGGACACATGACAAAACCAGTAGAAATGTGCGTTGGCCATGGGTGGGGGGAGAGCAGGGGTGAAGGGGAAAGTAGGGGTATGAAGCATGTAAACAGGTTAAAAATGAATATTAATAAATGTTTAAAATTTAAAAAAAAAAATGTTTGGGGAAGGGGGTTGGTACATACGTAATTATCAAGGTAGTGTCAGGGACAGTGGTCAGGAAACATCTGGTGAGGGGGGTTTCAGGGTCAGGGGTCTGGAAGCATTTGGCAAACATACATTAAGTAGGCAAATATTGTTAATGAGGTAAACATAGGTAAAACATTCCTCAAAAAGGTAAATATCCATCAGATAAGATAGCTTCAGTTTTAGGCTTATCATAGGGGGAGATAAGGAAGACTGTGCTGGGAAACATTGGGGGCTGGGGGGTAGCTTGCCCAGACCAGAAATAGTTCAGTAGACAGCCAGACTGATTTTTAAACCCAACATCCCCTCCTGTGGGAGAAGAGTTTCTCCTGAGGCCAGGGAAGGGCCTTTGAGCCCCTCTGAACCCTCCCCCTCTCCCCTTCCCCCACAGGCTCTAAAGAGGAAGTCTCCACTCCCTGAAGGAGCCCAGTGTGGCCCCAGCAGAGAGCCCACAGCCTGCGAGAATGGCCCCCAGAACCCCCGAGGCCCCCCTCCCAGGTGAGTGAAGCCCATCCCCATCCCTGGCCAAGCTTCCCCAGGCTGGAATCCAGCAGAGCTCAGTGCTGTGTCTCTGCCAGGCCTTCTGGGGCGCCATCCCTGCTTGTCCTCAGGGGGAGCTCCAGGGTCTTCCCTGACTGCCCCCCATCCACCCTGTTCTGGGGGTTTTCCAGCCTCAGTAATGCCTGCCTGAAGGAGCGGCCCAGGTTCCAGCCAGACAGGCCCAGCCCTGCCATTCATTCATTTCCCCCCCCCCCCCAGGGTGACTCCCTCACAGGGATGGCCGGGGGTCCCCCAGCTCCAGGGAGGGCCCAGGGACAGCCTCTCCTCCTGAGCTCCAGGCCCCGGGCTTGGATGGCTCAGTCAGGCCTGCCAGGGAGACTTCAAAAATAGTTTGAGGGGAGCTCAGGGGAGGCCCACAGAGGAAAAGGAGAGTTTTTAGCAGAAGGAAAGGGCTGGGCATGGCGGGCAGGGCTGGAAGGGCTGCTGAGAAGGGCTCCAGCCAGCCTCCTTCCTCCAGGCCAGAGGACTCTGCTGCTTCCTGGCTCAGGCAGGGGCTCAGCCTTGGCCAGGCCTTTGTGCCTCATTAGACAGAGGAAAAAGAAGCGTGTGAGGGCCTGTTAGGTTATCTTGAACTCAGATCCACCTACTCTTCTGTCTGTATCCTGCTGACAGCCATTCCCCACTGGCTACAGGAGGGCCTCAGTGGTGGGTGCTGGGGAATGGGGGGGTGACAGACAGGATTGGGGTTCCCCAGCCCAAGGAGGAAAGAGCCTGGGAGGGGCTGGCATCAGGGTGGGCAGAGAGGGGCGCCAGGGGAGGGGGCTGGGCTGGCTGAGGAGAGCTGCCCCAGGGAGGAGAGGAGGCCTGGGAGGGAGCTGGGGAGGGAGGGAGGCAGGGCCTGGCAGGAAAGTGGCATCCAAGAGCCCTTCTTGTTCTTGGAAGGCCAGTCAGAGACAGGGCGGCCATCTGACCTGGGGGACCCCTGGCTCTGCCCAGCCTGGGTGGTGCCTGCAGTTCATCCATGTTTGTTCCCTCCATGGACAATATTGTGAGGATCAGAGACGTCTCTGGGCCGAGGTTCTGAGCTGAAGATCCAAACTTTAATTGTGGTCACTGGAAGCTGGAGGTGGCACCCAGCCAGCCTGGAGCAGAGATCCCCAGAGACCTGGGGCAGGTGTTTCCTGGGTGTCTGATGGGTCCTTAGCAAAGTCATTAACAGGCTGGAAGGCACAGAGGATGGCAGGAATCCGGCCGTGGGGTTTGGTCACGAGGGCTGGAACCTTCCATCCCGAGTCCTGAGTTCAGCACAAGATCAAGAGAACAAAATGGACCGAATCCTGCAGAGCTTTCAGACTGCTGAGGTCACAGGAGCCTCTCTTGGCCACAGTCCTCGGGGAGCCTGGAGTTGGCCTAAATCTTCACAGGCTCAGAGAGCGCCTGGACGGGCCAAGCTTGTTTCCTGGATCTGCTCAGGCCAGCGAGTCCCTCGTCATTGCCAGGGAGCCCGGCTCCTTCTGCAGGGCCTTCAGCTTCCCCAGAGGAGGACACAGACCTGGAGCTTTGATTCCTCCCACAGAAGTCTTTGATGTCATGAATTGCTTTAATATTCTGATACCCCCCAGACTCCATCCCTTCCAATACTGTGGCCCATGTTCTATTATAATGGATGTCTGTTGCACATATAAAAAATAAAATTAATATAAAAGGATAGCTTTAGAAATATTATGGTTTTTTTTTAAGATTTATTAGTAGCCACGTGCTATGCTAGTTTAAGCTTTTTAAAAGACCCGCCATTACCTGCCACCCCCATGCTGCTGGTTTAGGAGCCAAGAGAGAGAGGAAGCCCAGCCCTTCAATTTTATCCTCCTTTCTACATGATCACGTAACTGTCTACGTCCTCACACAAGACAGGAAGCCAGTGGTCTCATGGGAGATATAGTTCAAGGACCCCAAATTTCCAATAACACATTCCCCTCTGAAAGCCAAGGGAGACTGATCTCCCCAAAGGCTCTTGTAAACATAACCAACTTTTAAAATTACAGTATAAAAAAAAAGAGGACAAAAGCAATGATCCAGTGTTGCTAGGTGCATTGACAAAAAGCAATTGGGGGCAGTCCCCTTTTGGCATAAAAATGTACATTCAAAACAAATGCATTCAATCTCCCACAGTTCAGTCAGCTGCACCCCAAAGTTCACTGTGAATCTTCTTGATGCAGTGTAGGTTCTTCAGGTATCTTCATGGTGCCTTCTCTAAACAGGTTCATTATCTGGATTCTGGGGAGGTAGCAAAATTCTTATCCTGAAATTACTCTTAAAAGAATCTAAACTTTACAATATAGGTTATAATACATACATACCCCCTGAGGAGAATTAATAACACATTTCCCTCTGAAGAGTATAGAGACAAACACCCAGATCAGCTAAGGATACATGGCTGAAGTACCCAGGTGTATGAATCAATTGGCAAAAGAAAAAAACATTAAAAAATCCAAATAAAAGAGAAAAATTCATGGATAAAATATAAAATGTCAAAGACATGTGCAAAAATGTAAGTAATGGAAAAATAAACTTATAGTAGGTCCTGGAATCAAGGCCAAATTGAAGTGATTTATGTAATTATGCACTTACCCATTTAGTAGCCATGACTGCAATAAGTTGACACACTTATAAGAGAGAGGAAAGGACCAAATTTTGTGTGAAAAAGGGAAGTGTCTTTCCCTAGTCTGATTTGCTTTCACTCTCAGTGAAAGGGAGAACCAGAATGATAGCCAGCCTTTGGTACTTAACTTGGATGTGGCTCAGAGGAAGCTGACCTCTAACATGTCAGAACAGCCTCAATCCCGAACCCCAAACGCTAGGTTCAAGTCCTTAGTATTGGCATTAGAAAGTTCTGTCAATCCTACCTGGATTGGAATGGTCGTTTTTGACTGTGTGCTCCTTGACACTGCAGTTTCTCATCAATCCCATTGGGATTGGTCAGTCTCCTTGACCTTGTGGCTCTTTTGTTCCCTTCTCCTGGAATCAGACAGAATCATTAATCATAGTGCCATAACATTTAGCAATACATGGCAGATTACCATACTCTAAAGCTTTTTTGGGGGGCGGGGGGGAATATGCATTAACATTAGAGCAAATACGGGGCAGCTGGGTAGCTCAGGGGATTGAGAGCCAGGCCTAGAGACGGGAGGTCCTAGGTTCAGATCTGGCCTCAGACACTTCCCAGCTGTGTGACCCTGGGCAAGTCACTTGATCCCCATTGCCTACCCTTACCACTCTTCTGCCTTGGAGCCAATATACAGTATCGACTCCAAGACGGAAGGTAAGGATTTAAAAAAAAAGAAAAAAAACATCATGGTAAATACATATTAATATAAAAGTTAATTTTAATCAAAATAAAAAATTTTAAGCAAAATCAAAAAAGGATTAATATTGATAATGTGTTTAAGTACAAAAATGAGGGGAAAAAGAAACTCAAATGCTGTGAACATACAAAGGAAAAAATAATAAAAGAATGTTTTAAAAATCAAAACTATATAGCTTAGAATCAGTGAAAGGTTTTTCACCCAAAAATGAGATCCATTTCTTTTTAAGTTTTGCCATGAACTACTGTGTGAGTACAACTGATTTTTCAAAATAGCAGATTTATAAATACAAAACAGTAATAGAGTAGATAATGCACAATCAAATAAAGTACCAAAATTCCCCAAATTACAATAACACATTTAAAGACAATAGCAAACAGACCCATTATCATATAGGAGTTTTCTATATAACCACTCATTGTGATGTTTAAGAAAATGTACACTTGTCACAAATTCAACAGATGTAGGAAATCATTCAACCTTGACTGAGATATTTTTAACAAAATCTATTACTGCCTCCATCCAAATGTGGGGCAGAGCCTAGAAAAAAAACACAAAACTGATTAAAAAAAAAAAGCTTTTGGATCTGTTATGATTAAAAATGATGATGGTTGAGATCAAAAGGAAGAATAGTATTTTTTTCCCATTTTTAACATTTATTAATATTCATTTTTAACCTGTCTACATGCTTCATACCCCTACTTTCCCCTTCACTCCCCGCATTCCCCCCACCCATGGCCAACGCACATTTCCACTGGTGGTAACTTGTGTCCTTGTTCAGGGCCTATTTCCACATTGTTGTTAGTTGCATTTGTGTGGTCGTTTTGAGTCTACATCCCCAATCATATCCTCATCAACCCATGCATTCAAGCAATCGACTATCTTCTATGTTTCCTCCACCAGCAATGCATTAATGTCCCAATTTTGCCACATCCCCTCCAACATTCATTACTCTCCCCTTCTTTCATTTTAGCCAATCTGCTAGGTGTGAGGTGATACCTCAAAGTTGTTTTGATTTGCATTTCTCTAATTATTAGAGATTTAGAACACATTCTCATGTGCTTATTGATACTTTTGATTTCTTTACCTGAAAATTACCTATTCATGTCTCTTGCCCATTTTTCAATTGGGGAATGGCTTTATTTTTTATACAATTGTTTTAACTCTTTGTATATTTGAGTAATTAGACCCCTGTCAGAGTTTTTTGTTATAAAGATTTCTTCCCAATTTGTTGTTTCCCTTCTGATTTTGACTACATTGTTTTTGTTTGTACAAAAGCTTTTTAGCTTGATATAATCAAAACCATTTAATTTACATTTTGTAGTTTTCTCTAACTCTTGCTTCATTTTAAAATCTTTCCTTTCCCACAGATCTGACAAGTATACTATTCTGTGTTCACTTAGCTTATTTATAGTTTCCCTCTTTATGTTCAGGTCATTCACCCATTCTGAATTTATCTTGGTGTAGGGTGTGAGATGTTGATCTAGACCTAATCTTTCCCATATTGTTTTCCAAATTTCCCAGCAGTTTTTGTCAAATAGTGGATTCATGTCCCAAAAGTTGGGCTCTTTGGGTTTATCATACATTGTCTTCTTGACATCATTAACCCCAAGTCTATTCCACTGATCCTCCCTTCTCTCTCTTAGCCAGTACCATATTGTTTTGGTGACTGCTGCTTTATAGTATAGTTTAATATCTGGTACTGCTAGGCCCCCTTCCTTTACATTTTTTTCATTATTTCCCTTGATATTCTTGATCTTTTGATATTCCAAATGAAATTTGTTATAGTTTTTCCTAATTCAGTAAAGAAGTGTTTTGGTAATTTGATAGGTATGGCACTAAATAGGTAAATTAATTTGGGTAGAATGTTCATTTTTATTATGTTAGCTCATCCTACCCATGAACAATTAATG
>NW_025369202.1:0-2840 GCF_016433145.1 Gracilinanus agilis | reverse complement strand
GAGAAACATGAAAAGGTAAATAAGAAACAGAGGGGAAAGAAAGAAAATTTATAATTTTTAAATTTGCCTTTTTAAGGGCCTCAGTAAGATCTAATTATATGTATTCCTATGTAGAGAAATGTTATGTATAATTCTCTGTAGTGAACTCTATTCACTATTATAGTATCCACTATTATAGTAATCAGAAGAATAATTTACAGGGTGAGGGGGGAACACTAAATAATCTAAGATGACATGGGGGATGGGAAAGAGGGGGTGAATAGCAGGGGACACCAAGAGAAACTTGAGTGAATAAGAAAAATAGGATATTTTATTACACACAAAGAGGGTATGGGAAGGAGAGGGGACAAATACTATTATAAGAAGGAGAGGAAGAGAGCATTAAGAGGTAATAATCAAACCTTACTCTCAGTGTAATCAACCCAGAGAGGGAAGAGTAGCTATACTATCCATTGGGACATAAAACTCTTATCTAACCCTTCTGAGAAAGTCAGAAGGGAATAAATCAAGGGAAACAGGGGAGTGGGGAGGTCAAAAAAAGGGAGGGGAGAAGAAGGGGGAGGGAATTCATAAGGCCGTTAAAAACAAAAAGAGGGGGAAATAAGGGAGCAGGTAGAAAGGGAAGTTAGTCAAGGGAGGGGATAGGGGATAGGGTCTTAATAGCAAACCACTGGTTTTAAAGGAAATAGTTTAAGGAGAAGGGGTAGGAATAGGGGAGGAAAAGATAATGTCAGCAAATGCACAACTGATGATTATAACTCTGAATGTGAATGGGATGAACTCGCCCCTAAAACGGAAGCAAATAGCAGAGTGGATTAGAAACCAAAATCCTACCATATGTTGTCTACAAGAAACACATATGAGACGGGTGGACATACACAAGTTTAAGGTTCAGGGCTTGAGCAAAATCTTTTGGGCATCAAATGAGAAAAAGAAGGCAGGAGTGCCTATTATGATTTCTGACAAAGCCAAAGTAAAAATAGATATGATTTAAAAAGACAGGGAAGGTCATTACATCCTGATTAAAGGCTGTATAAACAATGAGGAAATAACACTGCTCAATATATATGCACCAAGTGGCATAGCATCCAAATTCATAAAGGAGAAACTGGCAGAGCTCAAGAAGGAAATAGATAGTAAAACCATACTAGTGGGAGATCTAAATATTCCTCTTTCAGATCTAGATAAATCAAACCGAAAATAAATAAGAAAGAGGTAAGAGAGGTGAATGAAGTCCCAGAAAAATTAGATTTAATTGATATGTGGAGAAAAATAAATAGGGACAAAAAGGAATACACCTTCTTTTCAGCTACACATGGCACATTCACAAAGATTGACCATGTTATAGGGCATAGAACCATTGCAAACAACTTCAAAACAGCAGAAATAATAAATGTAACCTTCTCAGATAATAGTGCAATAAAAATAATAATTAATAAGGGCACCTGGACAGGAAAATCAAAAACTAATTGGAACTTAAATAATATGATTCTTCAAAACCAATTTGTCAAAGAAGGAATCATAGAAACAATGAACAATTTCATTGAAAAGAATGACAATGATGAGACATCCTACCAAACTATGTGGGATGCGGCCAAGGCAGTACTCAGGGGGAAATTTATATCCTTGAGTGCATATATTAACAAATTAAGGAGGGCAGAGATTAATGAATAGGGCATGCAACTTAAAAAATTAGAAAGTGAGCAAATTAAAATGCCCAGATGGAAACTAAATTAGAAATACTAAAAATCAAGGGAGAAATTAATAAAATCAAAAGTAAAAGAACTATTGAATTGATAAATAAGACTAGAAGCTGATACTTTGAAAAAACAGATAAAATAGACAAAGTACTAGTCAATCTAATAAAAAAAAGGAAAGAAGAAAAACAAATTGACAGTATCATAGATGAAAAGGGAGACCTCGCCTCTAATAAAGAGGAAATTAAGGCAATCATTAAATACTATTTTGTCCAATTATATGGCAATAAATATAACAATTTAGGAGATATGGATGAATATTTACAAAAATATAAACTGCCTAGATTAACAGCAGAAGAAATAGAATACCTAAATAATCCCATATCAGAAAAAGAAATTGAACAAGACATCAAAGAACTCCCTAAGAAAAAATCGCCAGGGCCTGATGGATTCACAAGTGAATTCTATCAGACATTCAAAGAGCAACTAATCCCAATACTATACAAATTATTTGATATGATAAGCAAAGAAGGAGTCCTACCAAATTCCTTTCATGACACAAATATGGTACTGATTCCAAAGCCAGGGAGATCAAAAACAGAGAAAGAAAACTACAGACCAATCTCCCTAATGAACATAGATGCAAAAATCTTAAATAGAATACTAGCAAAGAGACTCCAGCAAGTAATTAAGAAGATCATCCACCATGATCAGGTGGGATTTATACCAGGAACGCAAGGATGGTTCAACATTAGGAAAACCATCCACATAATTGACCATATCAACAGTCTAACAAACAAAAATCACATGATCATCTCAATAGATGCTGAAAAAGCCTTTGACAAAATACAGCATCCATTCCTCTTGAAAACACTGAAAAGTATAGGAATAGATGGGCCTTTCCTAAAAATAATAAAAAGGTATATACCTAAAACCATCAACAAGCATCATATGCAATGGGGATAAATTAGAAGCCTTCCCAATAAGATCAGGAGTAAAACAAGGATGCCCTTTATCACCTCTATTATTCAACATAGTACTAGAAGCACTAGCAGTTGCAATTAGAGAATAAAAAGAAATTGAAGGTATCAAAATAGGCAAGGAGGAGACTAAGCTATCACTCTTTGCAGATGATATGATGGT
>NW_025369201.1:0-1399 GCF_016433145.1 Gracilinanus agilis | reverse complement strand
CTTTCTTTCTTTCTTTCTTTCTTTCTTTCTTTCTTTCTTTCTTCTCTTCTCTTCTTTATTATTTTGCATTTTTTATGTCTCATTTTATACCTACAATGGACCACTTCATTGCCAAGCAGTGGGAAGCATGTTTCTTCATCAGGCTTTTTTGTTACATGGCAAGACACTCCAGTAATTGGAGTTATTATATTATTGTTAAAGGTAAGTATATTCTGTAATAAATGCAATTCTCTGGAGGCAATATTTTTAAATTTAATTTATTAATCAACTGCTCAAGGTTTCTAGTCAGTGGATTCTCTCACAGTCTAAACAGACACCAAAGGAACATGTGCAGCTATGCAGGAGAGCTAGGCCAGCAAGAAGGGGCAAAACAACAAGCAGGAAGCAGCCCAGCTGAGTAAGCCCAAAGAGTGAGAGCATGGCTAAGAGAGAGGAGCAAAAGAGGCCAGATTCCTCTTGTGCAAGTCTTCTATACCCCTTGTGACATCATCATCCAGGCCCTCCTCAGGACATCCTAAGATATTTCTGATTGGAAAACAGCCAGAAACTCCCTTAATTCATTACAGGAAGGGGTGCCTGGATCTGACTGACTTTATGACCTAAAAGAGTACTTATTTACAGATTGGCAAAGGGCAGATGTCCATCTTGACTATAATAAAAACCAACCCAGTGACATGCCCTTAACCCTGCTATCTTTAGCAAAGGCAAAAGATCTAGACAAAAGAAGGGAGCATCCAACCCAGTTTCATAGCCTGGAGGAGAGACTATTTCATAGTTTTAAAATCAAACTGTTCTTGGGTGCCAAAGACATTCATTATAATCAATTCATTATAACAATTCAATATAACTTTCCCACAATTCCAGATATGGGAGTCAGTCAAAAGAAATGTATAGAGATGGAATTTGTAGTGTACCATGTAAGGAAAAGTAAGAATGCTAATTTGGCTGACCTGTAGAGTGAAGAAAGGGGAGAAATGCATAATGAAGGTAGGTTGAGGCCAAGTGGTAAAGTGTTTCAAATACCAGAAGGCTTCATATTTGAACTTAAATGTAATAAGCATTCATCTAATAGAAGAATGACATGGTCACACTTGTTTTTTAGGAAAATCAGTTTGGAAACTATGTTTCAGATGTCTTCTGTAGGCAAGACTCCTGAGGAAGGGGGATGCATTAGGAATACATTATAATCATTCAAAGGAGAAATGAAGGAATCTAAATTATGGTAGTGGCCATATGAGTAGAGAGAAGTTAAGTGAGATAGTATGGTGGCAGAAACACAGAGATTTGGCAGCTTAATGGATATGTGGCCTGGAGCTGGAGAGAGAGAGAGATGGGGGGAGAGAGAGAGAGAGAGAGAGAGAGAGAGAGAGAGAGAGAGAGAGAGAGAGGAAGAAAGAGG
>NW_025369200.1:0-8578 GCF_016433145.1 Gracilinanus agilis | reverse complement strand
TCCCCCCACCCATGGCCAATGCGCATTTCCACTAGTTTTGTCATGTGTCCTTGATCAAGACCAATTTCCAAATTGTTGGTAGTTGCATTGGTGTGGTAGTTTTGAGTCCACACCCTCAATCATATCCACCCCGACCCATGCTTTCAAGCAGTTGTTTTTCTTATATGTTTCCTCTCCTGCAGTCCTTCCTTCTGACTTTCTCAGTAGGGTTAGATAGAGTTTTTTATCCCAATGGATAATAAAGCTACTCTTCCCTCTCCGGGTTGATTACACTAAGAGTAAGGTTTGATTATAACCTCTTAATGCTCTCTTCCTCTCCTTCTTATAATAGTATTTGTCCCCTCTCCCTCCCATGCCCTCTTTGTGTGTAATAGAATATTCTATTTTCTTATTCACTCAAGTTTCTCTTGGTGTCCCCTGCTATTCTCCCCCTCTTTCCCATCCCCCACACCATCTTAGATTATTTAGTGTTCCACTCTCACCCTGTGAATTAGTCTTCTGATTACTATAATAGTGAATATTATAATAGTGAATAGAGTTCTCTACAGAGAACTATACATAACATTTCTCTACATAGGAATACAGATAATTAGATTTCACTGAGGCCCTTAAAAAGGCAAATTTAAAAATTATAAGTTTTCTTTCTTTTCCCTCTGTATCTTATTTACCTTTTCAGGTTTCTCTCAATTTTTGTGGTTGGATATCAAACTTTCCATTTAGCTCTGGTCTTTTCTGTGCAAATACCTGGAATTCTTCAATTTTGTTGAATGCCCATACTTTCCCCTGGAAATATATAGTCAATTTTGATGGGTAGTTGATCCGTGGTTGCAGGCCCAGCTCTCTTGCCTTTCTGAATATTGTATTCCAAGCCTTACGGTCTTTTAGCGTGGAGGCTGCCAGATCCTGTGTGATCCTGATTGGTGCTCCTTGATATTTGAATTGTCTCTTTCTGGCTTCTTGTAAGATTTTTTCTTTTGCTTGAAAGCTTTTGAATTTGGCAATAATATTTCTAACCGATTTCTTCTCTGGGTCGAATGTAGTGGGTGTTCTATGAATCCTTTCGATGTCTATATTGCCCTCTTGTTGTAGGACTTCAGGGCAATTTTGCTGAATAATTTCTTTTAGTATGGAGTCCAGGTTTCTATTAATTTCTGGTTTTTCTGGAAGACCAATTATTCTCAAATTGTCTCTTCTAGACCGGTTTTCTTGGTCTGTCACTCTCTCATTGAGATATTTAATGTTTCCTTCTATTTTTTCAGTCTTTTGACTTTGTTTTATTTGTTCTTGTTGTCTTGAGAGATCATTACCTTCCAATTGCTCAATTCTAGCCTTTAGGGATTGATTTTCGGCTATAATCTTTCGGTTTTCGGCCATAATCTTCTGGTTTTCGGCCATGATCTTCTGGTTTTCGGCCATAATCTTCTGGTTTTCGGCCATATCTTCTGGTATTCCTTTTCAATCTGGTCATTTCTGGTGTTCAATTGCAAGATTTTACCTTTTAAACAGTTATTTTCTTGCCAGATCTCTTCCATTTTTCCTCAAAATCTCAGTTTTGAACTCTTCCATAGCTTGTGAGGAGTTTTCCTTATTTGAGGAGGGTCCTGATGCTTGTTTGTTCTCCTCCTCTGTTTGCTCGGTTGTCTGGATTTTCTCTGTGTAAAAGTTGTCGAGTGTTAAAGGCCTCTTTTTCTTGTTCTGAGTTTCCTGAGTCTGGGTAGCCATCATTAGCCCAGCAGCTTCTCAGGTTTATCCTCGCGCTCAGTGTCTCTCCGCGTTCTATTGGCTCCTGAGGTCTGAGTTCTGGTTTTTTCCAAGGTCAAGCCCCCTGGTGGACCCCCTTACTTGATCCTCTGCAGGGGTTCCTTTACAAGTCTCAGGGCGCTGCTTCCACAGTCGTATACCCGTCTGCACTGGTTCCCCACTCAGGTTTTCAGAGCTTTAGTTCCTGGTTGTGTCTGCCTCCACCCACGCCTCCGCCCGTGCCTGTGCTCTACTCAGCCTGCGCTCTGCGCCCAGCGTCCACTCTCTGCTCCAGCACTCAGATTTCGCTTGCGTTCTTTGGCTTACTGGGGTCTTAAATCTTGCTGCTCTCAGGAACAGGCCCCGGACCTGCCAATGACTCGATGGGTGCCCCAAACTTGCTCTATTTCTTTTTAGCTGGCTTCAGAGCTCTAGATCTTGTGTGTGGAGGGGATGGGGGTGGGGCGGTTGCTCAGCCCGCGATTTAGTGAGAGCCCTTTATAGCCTGGAAATGTCTCGATTCCACGTACCTTCCACGCTGTGCCCTGTTGTGGGGTTCCTCCGTTCGTCTGGACTTGTTTTTATGTCCCCTTGAGGAGTTTTGTGTGTTTAGGTCAGGAGAGGTTAAGAGCTGCTTCTTACTCTGCCGCCATCTTAACCCGGAAGTCTCCCTTGATATTCTTGATCTCCAATGTTAAGTTTTAATAACACATTTCATTTTAAAAACTAAAAGAGAAAGAAAAATAGGTGATGAAGACTACAAACTACTAGTGGAATAACTATTTCGACAAGGACTACTGGGAAAATTAGAAAGCAGTTTGGCATAAACTAGGTTTAGACTAGCATCTTATACCATTTACCATAATAAGTGCTTAATGAATACTTTAGTATCCAAATCAATCTGTGATTTCATGATTTAGTTGTTCTGGCCAATAAAAACTCACCTGTGCTTGTCACTATGTGACTTTTGTCCATAGTCTTCCATAACTTTGCCACACAGGGTCCACACAAAACAATGAAAGTCATTTTTGACTTATCTTGAAATTGAAAAGATATTACTAAGATGTTCTGGCTCTCTATCTGTCATTCTTTCATCTAACTACATGACCAGCCCATTTGGAATTAGTTGAGAAAAGTTAAGTTTGATACTTTTGAGCCAGTAATCAATTTCCAAGGAATATTAGCTAAGGAGATCAAGGAGAGAAAAGAAGACCCCATATATATATATATATATATATATATATATAGCAGCACCTTTTTTGTGTGTATGGTTCTTTATATGTGATGTTTGGGCAATTTCTGAACAAATTATATGAATATAATGATGGATAAGTTTTTTCATACATTTGATACAATTGCCATTATTCTATTTCAATGAACTCCAGTGGCTCCTTATTGCACCTAGGATAAATATCAACTTCTCTGTTTAGCTTTTAAAGACATTTGCAACCTTTCTGCAATATATCTTTTCAGTTTCATTGGACATGATTCTGCCTCCTGTAATCTGTGATTTAGCCAAATTAGTCATACACAATTTGGCTCCATTTCTCATATTCTTATCTTTGAATTGGCCATCCTCCATGCCTGGAATAAACTTTTCATTTCCACTCATCCTTCTCTTCCTTCAATTTCAACTCAAGCACTACCTTCTGCAAAAAGTTTTCATGAGGGACAGCTAGATGGTTCAATGGCTTAAGAATCAGGCCTAGAGACAGGTCTTAGGTTCAAATCTAGCCTCAAATACTTCCTAGCTTGTGGCCTTGGCAAGTGACTTAAACCCCATTGCCTTACTCTTACAACATTTGTGTGCTTGTTGTCCTCCTTTTGACTGTAAATCAATTGTTAAGGCTGTTCTATAAACTGCAGTCTACACTTCGGCGCTGAAATATAAAAAGTTCTATACTCATATGGGCATACACACATCACATATACATACCCCTTAACACAAAACACAGTATTGATTCTAAGATGGAAGGTAAGGGTTTAAAAAAAAAGTTTTCATGATTCCCTCTATCCCCATTTGCTAGTGTCCTCCCCTTCAAACTATCTTGTATTTAATGATTTAAAAAAATTCATTGCATATGTTCTCTTTATATTTCTTCTATAAATATTTAATGTGCAGATTTGCTCTCTCTCCCTCCTTAGAGTATAATGTCCACCTTCAAAGAAAGAACTAATAAATAGAAATGACATCATTTTATATAGACATATATCTTTATGTATATATATTTCCATTTATTTATTTCTATTTATTTTGGTGTTTATATATACATATCTTTACATATGTATATCCTTTCGTCAAATGACTCCTTCTCTAATGGAGGGATAGAAAGGAGGAAGTTAAATGGATATGTTAATGTAGCAAACAAATTAATTTTAAAAAATAAATCAAAAGAAAGCTAAAAGGACAGCTGAATCTATTTACCTGCTATTAACTAATATAAAACAATTTTCTATTTCTATTTTTTCTTTTTATAGAGTATTTAGGTTATCTTCTCTTCTTGCTGGAACATTTTTTTAATGTATCCCTTTCGGGAGCATCTTGCAAAATTTGAGTCTCAAAACTGCACCTACTTTACCTTAGGGATAGAATCTTAGATGAAAGTAACATTGGGCTTCAGTAATCACTATCCTTCCATATAATAGGTGAAAAAACTGAAATGTAGACCGATTTGTTCATGGTCCCTTAGCTAACTACCTGCTGAACTGGGACAAGACCTAGGTCTCTAGACTAAGGCTATTCTAATTTTAATTATACTATATTATGTCTTCTGTGATCAAGAAAGCAAAATCAGATCAAACTGAACTAAAGTTAGAAATCAGTTGTCATGGCTGTCCCATAAACTGCAATCTGTTCTTTGGTGCTGAAATAATGAAACTTCTATGTTCACATATATACACATATCATACACATACACCCTTTAAGAAGTGTCATTTCATTCCTCAAATAAGTGTCTGCTAAAGGTTATGTATAATCAGCTAGTGCTGCCATTTTATTATCACAGAAAATGAATGTAATTATTATATAACTTTTTTTTCATCATGGCCCAAGGAGTAGTTTTTGTTACTCTGTGGTGAGAACTGAGTTTGTTCCAGGACAGTCATTAGATCTTTGTCATGATCTCCTTAATAAGTTTCCCCTGGAGAGATAATGACTTGGTCATGTTAGCATGATATCAGCTCTGAGTCAGTCTGTGAGGATGATGCTTCCTGTCCCCCTATCTCCCCCCCATTACAAGAACAGCAATAACAGCACCATGGCTCTGGAAAGGTCCCAGCAGAAGACAGTCCTTAGGGTCTTCAAAGCCTAAATATGAATGGAGGAGGGAAGTGATAGAAGATATTAAAAGTAGAGCAGGCTGCAGGATGTGAGAAAATGTGGGAACCTACAATCCAAACAACTTTTTAACCTTTTTTTCACCAGCTTTAGTGGGTACCCTTTGAAAGGGTACCCAAACCTCAGGCCACTTTTCCAAGAGATCATAGAATTATAGATTTAGGGTTCAAAAGGACTTTAGAGGTCATCTCATCCAACCCCCTTATTTTATAAATGAGATGGTTTAAGAATTCCATCTTCCCTAGCAGAAGTCTACATAGTAGTACAATCAGACACTTACCCAGCTTGCTGTCAGAAAATAACTTGCACTTTTCCAGGGAGAATAAGAAACATCCAGCTGCTAAACCCCACCTCCAAACCCATTCCTATGGCTACCTCCTGCCATCAACCTTGAGTCAAGGATAATTAGCTTACTTATTTCTTGTCCTGGGGACCTTTATTCTGCCCCATTATGGGTATTTACTTGGCCCTCTAGACAGAGGTAAGTTAATGCCTCTTCTTTTTCCTCTCTCTTCTCCCACTTTAATCTTAGTGAAATTCAGGGAAATTCAAGAATTAAAAGAATGCATTATAAGAATATTTGGAATACTATACAGAAGTTTTTGTGTCTTTCAAAATTCTTTCTTTCTCTGATAGATAAATGGGGGGTGGATGGGGAGGGAGAGAGCAAGAACATGAATCATGTAACCATGGGAAAATTTTTTCTAAAAAATAAAAAAAATTACCTGAAAAAATTCTTTCTTTCAAAAAATAAAAAAAAATTAAAACCCTTACCTTCCATCTTTAAATTAATATTGTGTATTAGTTCCAAGGTAGAAGAGTAGTAAAGGCTAACCAATGAGAGTTAAGTGGCTTGCCCAGAGTTACACAGCCAGGAAGTTAAAATTTGAACCCCAAATCTCACATCTTTGGGTCAGGCTCTCAATCCATTTAGCCACCTAATTGCCTCTGACCTAACCTCCATTCTTGATCACTCATATTTATTGAACCCTTCCCATTCTTTTCAAGCGTCACCCAGGATGTCTGAGGGTGTTGCCCTAGTTGAGATCCAGTTGGAAATATTCTTTCTCCTCAACCACACTGCCCCAAATTAATCACATTTTCATAGGCTCTAGGATTCTTTCCTGACAGCTCCATAGAATCAAATGATTTGACAGGGAGGAGAGAAGATTATTTTGCCAATAGCCCTAAGGAGGTGTAAGATTTAAATTAATATCAATAACTCCAAGTATCAATTTTATAATTTTTTAATAATCACTTGAAGTGGAAGAAATAAAACAAAAAGAAATAGAAGTTCAAAGACTAATTCTCTAACTAAAGTAAGACCATGTGTGTAAATTCTCCACCCTGGCTCAAATCCAGCTTCAGCATCTACGTTCTGGGAAAAAGAGAGTCAGGGTCAGAGTCACACCAAAACTATATCCTCCCTACATTCGCATGTAGCATAAACATACAAATGGGATGCTGGGTAAGAGAGTCCTGGGGAGCAAATTCTATGCACATAAAGGGCACCAAGCTCTCTTCTATTCTCATGCTTCCTTGGGCCACATTGAAAATAAGGGAAACCCAGGTTTAGGAAAGGCTGTTATACTATAGAGGAAGATCTATGTGTATTGGTAAGAGGGGCATTAAAATAAACAGGTGGCAATCCTGGTAAAGCTGTGTGGCTTGGAGGCATAGAATTCCTATGTGACTTTCAACACACCTTTGTTTCCCTGTATAATATATGCCCCTAGGGAAATCTTGTGCATTGAAGCTCTGCTGGGAGACATTTAAGGTTCTGGGAACAGGAAATGCACAAAGGCTGAGTGATGATGACTCTGTGACTTAAGTTAGGAATATCTGTATTTTTTGACCACTCTGAGCCTTCTGTTCTCTTGGGCTTATTTGTGTCAGATGTTGCAATGCTCTGGAGGTCAGATATTGTGGGACCCTGATGGCTTTGATGTTTCATTAATCACTTTTTTTCCAATTATAATATCTGAGAATTTTCTTCACCTCTCCTATAGTCTCCTTCAGGGACTAGGCTTATTGGTCTCTGAACACCTTCATTATTGTACCACCTTCAGCACAGATCACTTTTTTCTATATCTGATCTAGTCTAGCTTCTTTTCCCCTCTCTATTCTCCTTAGTGTCGTTTTGACTAAGCATATCTAGGACCTTAAAGTCCAAGCATGGTTATTCTACTGTCCTTGGCAGAAGAAAGAGTTTATTAAAGTAATCTTTGGACATCTTTTCCATTTTATTTTTTTGTAGTCCTTCCTTTTTCATTTTTAAATGAAGGACATTTACTTCAATGACCGTGCTTAGTTAAATATCCTGACAAATTTTCTTTAAACAATCTTCCACTAATTCTTTCTGATTTATGAAATATTACCACTCATGTTAGGCCACCATATTTCTTTGTATGATTTTACAAATGCATCTGTACTCTAAAGCAGTGTTGCCTTTGTCTTTATTGCTCTGGTAGGTAAGTCAAATGTTTGCTGACAGGTGCTTTCTGAATTCCTTTGGTCTGCTCATTGTAGCAATAAATTTATAATGATTAGACAGACTCCAAGATAAAATTATTATAGTTGGTATCAATATCATTTCTCCTATCTATTTCTCAGTTTTTATTTTCAATTACTAGTCTTAATAATGCAGGGTAAAGTTGTACATTGTATATTTTTTCCTCAATTTTTTCATACTAATTCTGCTTTTAGCTCTGATGTACTAATGGTCTAACTATGCAGACAACTGACTCAGGAATAACTCCCACAAAAATACCTTTTTCTCCTTTCTGTTAAAATATATTTTATTCCATTCCTTGTGATTATATTTGGTACTTATCATTTTCAATATTTACTAATTCTCCTGAAAAAACTGAATTTTTAAAATATTGCATTAAATACATTACCAAAATCTTGATAGTAATTTGGGAGCTCTAGCTCAAGGTCCAGAAAAGGATTGTAGTTATATGAGATGTGTATCTGTTTTAGTCCTGATAGTATGGGAACAGAACATGACTTTCTTTAAGTCTAATTCATGACAAGATTATTCAAAGCCAAATAATGAAATCCCAAGAATTGCTGGGAAGATGGATGGGAAATTGAGTGATTTCAAGCAAGAAATTAAAAAAAAAAACCAGCTAATCTCTACTATATACATTCTTTTGTGTGTGTGTGTGTGTGTGTATATATATATATATATATTAAATGGAATGTGTAACTTTTTTAACATTTATTAATATTCATTTTTAACATGGTTACATGATTCATGCTCCACCTTTCCCCTTCAACCCCCCCTCCTGCACCCCCCCCCACCCATGGCCGATGCGCATTTCCACTAGTTTTGTCATGTGTCCTTGATCAAGACCAATTTCCAAATTGTTGGTAGTTGCATTGATGTGGTTGTTTCGAGTCCACACCCTCAATCATATCCACCCCGACCCATGCGTTCAAGCAGTTGTTTTTCTTATATGTTTCCTCTCCTGCAGTCCTTCCTCTGAATGTGGGTAG
>NW_025369199.1:0-2486 GCF_016433145.1 Gracilinanus agilis | reverse complement strand
AGTATAGCAAAACTTTTGGAATGCAGCCAAAATGCTCCTTTGGGGGGAAAAGACTTTTAGCTCTTAATATTTACAAAGATAGAAAGAAAAGATTAATTGAGAAGGCAACCAAAAAAGTTAGAAAACAAATAAATTAATACCCAATGCTGATTAAATCAGGAGTCCTGAAAATCAAATAAAATTCAAAAAATGTAATAAAACTAAAAGCCATTTTTAAACAAAGCTAACAAAATAGGTAAAATTCTTCATAGAAATTACAAAAATAAAAATTAAAAGAGGAATTATAATAGATTAAAAACAATAAAGGCAATTTTTGGAATTTGTCATACCTAATTATCTGTGAAAATTAGCTAAAAGTTTGAATAGTTAAAAGAAATTAAATATTTGGATTAAGAGCAAAATAGAATATTTAGATAAATATTAGAAATAGAAATCAAACTACATATGAGCTCTCAAGCAAAAGAAATAAAATAAGAGTAGGTCCAATGAATTCTATACAAATGAGTGAATTCTACCAAATATGCAAATGATATGTTTTTAAATCTTTTATCATATAATTTTTAAGATAATTTAATTTTTTCATATAAAAGTAAGTTTAACAAACTGCTTCTTTGAAAATCTTTATTTCTACAGCAGCAAGAGGTAGAAAGAGAAACACCATTTAAAATCACTCTAGACAATATAAAATACTTAAGAATATATCTACCAAAACAAACACAGGAATTATAGGAAAACAACTACAAAATACTTTCCAAACAATTAAAACTAGATCTAAAGAAATGGAAAAACATTGATTGTTCATGGGTAGGAGGACCTAACATAACAAAAATAACCCTTCTACCCAAATTAATTTACCTATTTAGCACCATATCTATCAAATTTCCAAAAAACTTTTTTACTGAATTAGAAAAAAACTATAACAAAGTTCATTTGGAATAATAAAAGATCAAGAATATCAAGGGAAATAATGAAAAAAAAATGTGAAGGAAGGTGGCCTAGCTGTACCAGATATTAAACTGTACTATAAAGCAGTAGTCTTCAAAATTATATGGTACTGGCTAAGAGACAGAAGGGAGGATCAGTGGAATAGACTTGGGGTAAGTGACGTCAGCAAGACAGTGTATGATAAACCCAAAGAGCACAACTTTTGGGACAAAAATCCACTATTTGACAAAAACTGCTAGGAAATTTGGAAAACAATATGGGAGAAATTGGGTTTAGATCAACATCTCATACCCTACAATAAGATAAACTCAGAATGGGTGAATGACTTGAATATAAAGAGGGAAACTATAAATAAGTGAAGTGGACACAGAATAGTATACTTGTCAGATCTCTGGGAAAGGAAAGATTTTAAAACCAAGCAAGAGTTAGAGAAAATTACAAAATGTAAAATAAATGATTTTGATTATATTAAATTAAAAAGTTTTTGTACAAACAAAAACATTGCAACCAAAATCAGAAGGGAAACAACAAAATGGGAAAAACTCTTTATAACAAAAAACTCTGACAAGAGTCTAATTACTCAAATATACAAGGAGTTAAATCAATTGTATAAAAAAACAAGCCATTCCCCAATTGATAAATGGGCAAGGGACATGAATAGGCAATTTTCAGATAAAGAAATCAAAACTATCAAAAAGCACATGAGAAAGTGTTCTAAATCTCTAATAATTAGAGAAATGCAAATCAAAACAACTCTCAAGTATCACCTCATACCTAGCATATTGGCTAAAATCATAGAAAGGGAGAGTAATGAATGTTGGAGAGGATGTGGCCAAATCGGGACATTAATGCATTGCTGGTGGAGTTGTGGACTGATCCAAACATTCTGGATGGCAATTTGGAACTATGCTCAAAGGGCTATAAAAAAGTGCCTACCCTTTGATCCAGCCATACCATTGTTGGTTTTGTACCCCAAAGAGATCATAGATAAACAGATTTGTATGAACATATTTATAGCCGTGCTTTTTGTGGTGGCAAAAAACTGGAAAATAATTGGGGAATGGCTGAACAAATTGTGATATACGGTAGTGATGGAATACTATTGTGCTCAAAGGAATAATAAACTGGAGGAATTCCATGTGAACTGGAAAGACCTCCAGGAATTGATTCAGAGTGAAAGGAGCAGAGCCAGAAGAACATTGTTCACAGAGACCAATACACTGTGTTAAAATAGAATGTGATGGACTTCTGTACTGGCAGCAATGCAATGACCCAGGACAATTCTGAGGGACTTGTTGAAAAGAACGCTTCCCACATTCAGAAGAACTACAGGAGTGGAAACACAGAAGAAAAGCAACTACTTGAACACATGGGTTGAGGCGGACATGATCGGGGATGTAGACTCGAAACTACCACACCAATGCAACTCTCAACAATTTGGAAATAGGTCTTGATCAAAGACTCATGTTAAAACCAGTGGAAATGCACATCGGCTATGGTGGCGGGAGGTCAGGGGGTGAAGGGGAAAGTAAGAGCATGAC
>NW_025369198.1:0-4913 GCF_016433145.1 Gracilinanus agilis | reverse complement strand
ATCTCTTTGGGGTACAAACCCAGCAATGGTATGGCTGGATCAAAGGGCAGGTATTCTTTTATAGCCCTTTGAGCATAGTTCCAAATTGCCATCCAGAATGGTTGTATCATTTCACAGCTCCACCAGCAATGCATTAATGTCCCAATTTTGCCACATCCCCTCCAGCATTCATTACTCTCCCCTTCTTTCATTTTAGCCAATCTGCTAGGTGTGAGGTGATACCTCAGAGTTGTTTTGATTTGCATTTCTCTAATTATTAGAGATTTGGAACACTTTCTCATGCGCTTATTGATACTTTTGATTTCTTTACCTGAGAATTGCCTATTCATGTCTCTTGCCCATTTTTCAATTGGGGAATGGCTTGATTTTTTATACAATTGCTTTAACTCCTTGTATATTTGAGTAATTAGACCCCTGTCAGAGTTTTTCATTATAAAGATTTTTTTCCCAATTTGTTGTTTCCCTTCTGATTTTTGACTACATTGTTTTTGTTTGTACAAAAGCTTATTAGCTTAATAAAATCAAAACCATTTAATTTACATTTTGTAATTTTCTCTAACTCTTGCTTGGTTTTAAAATCTTTCCTTTCCCAGAGATCTGACAGGCATACTATTTTGTGTTCACTTAATTATTTATAGTTTCCCTCTTTATATTCAGATCATTCAGCCATTCTGAATTTATCTTGGTGTAGGGTGTGAGATGTTGATCTAAACCTAATCTCTCCCATATTGTTTTCCAAATTTCCCAGCAGTTTTTGTCAAGTAGTGGATTCATGTCCCAAATTTGGGCTTTTGGGGTTTATCATACACTGTCTTGCTGATGTCATTAACTCCAAGTCTATTCCACTGATCCTCCCTTCTATCTCTTAGCCACTACCATATTGTTTTGATGACTGCTGCTTTATAGCATAGTTTAATATCTGGTACTGCTAGGCCCCCTTCCTTCACATTTTTTTTCAATATTTCCTTTGATATTCTTGATCTTTTGTTATTCCAAATGAACTTTGTTATAGTTTTTCCTAATTCAGTAAAGAAGTTTTTTTGGTAATTTGATAGGTATGGCACTAAATAGGTAAATTAATTTGGGTAGAATGTTCATTTTTATTATGTTAGCTCGTCCTACCCATGAACAATTAATGGTTTTCCAATTGTTGAGATCCAGTTTTATTTTTTTGGAAAGCGTTTTGTAGTTGTTTTCATATAATTGCTGGGTTTGTTTTGGTAGATAGATTACTAAGTATTTTATATTGTCTAGGGTGATTTTAAATAGTGTTTCTCTTTCTACTTCTTGCTGCTCTAATGTGTTGGAAATATATAGAAATGCTGATGATTTATGTGCATTTATTTTGTATCCTGCAACTTTGCTAAAGTTGTTGATTATTTCTACTAGCTTCTTAGTTGATTCTCTAGGATTTTTTAAGTAGACCATCATATCATCTGCAAAAAGTGATAGCTTAGTCTCCTCCTTGCCTATTTTGATACCTTCAATTTCTTTTTCTTCTCTAATTGCAACTGCTAGTGTTTATAGTACTATGTTGAATAATAGAGGTGATAAAGGGCATCCTTGTTTCACTCCTGATCTTATTGGGAAGGCTTCTAATTTATCTCCATTGCATATGATGCTTGTTGATGGTTTTAGGTATATACTGTTTATTATTTTTAGGAAGGGTCCTTCTATTCCTATACTTTTCAATGTTTTCAATAGGAATGGATGCTGTATTTTGTCAAAGGCTTTTTCAGCATCTATTGAGATAATCATGTGATTTTTGTTTCTTAGACTGTTGATATGGTCAATTATGTGGATGGTTTTCCTAATGTTGAACCAACCTTGCATTCCTGGTATAAATCCCACCTGATCATGGTGGATGATCTTCTTAATCACTTGCTGGAGTCTCTTTGCTAATATTCTATTTAAGATTTTTGTATCTATGTTCATTAGGGAGATTGGTCTATAGTTTTCTTTCTCTGTTTTTGGTCTACCTGGCTTTGGAATCAGTACCATATTTGTGTCATAAAAGGAATTTGGTAGGACTCCCTCTTTGCTTATCATATCAAATAATTTGTATAGTATTGGGATTAGTTGCTCTTTGAATGTCTGATAGAATTCACTTGTGAATCCATCAGGCCCTGGTGATTTTTTCTTTGATGTCTTGTTCAATTTCTTTTTCTGATATGGGATTATTTAGGTATTCTATTTCTTCTGCTGTTAATCTAGGCAATTTATATTTTTGTAGATATTCATCCATATCTCCTAAATTGTTATATTTGTTGCCGTATAGTTGGGCGAAATAGTTTTTAATGGTTGCCTTAATTTCCCCTTCATTAGAGGTGAGGTCTCCCTTTTCATCTTTAATACTGTCATTTTGGTTTTCTTCTTTCCTTTTTTTTCATTAGATTGACCAGTACTTTGTCTATTTTATCTGTTTTTTCAAAATACCAGCTTCTAGTCTTATTTATTAATTCAATAGTTCTTTTACTTTTGATTTTTTAAATTTCTTCCTTAATTTTTAGTATTTCTAATTTAGTTTTCATCTGGGGATTTTTAATTTGCTCGCTTTCTAATTTTTTGAGTTGCATGCCCAATTCATTAATCTCTGCCCTCCTTAATTTGTTAATATATGAGCTCAAGGATATAAATTTCCCCCTGAGTACTGCCTTGGCTGCATCCCACAGAGTTTGGTAGGATGTCTCATCATTGTCATTTTCTTCAATGAAATTGTTGATTGTTTCTATGATTTCTTCTTTGACAAATTCGTTTTGGAGAATCATATTGTTTAATTTCAAATTAGTTTTTGATTTGCCTGTCCAGGTACCCTTACTAATTATTATTTTTATTGCATTATGATCTGAGAATGTTACATTTATTATATCTGCTCTTTTGCATTTGTTTGCAATGATTCTATGCCCTATAACATGGTCAATCTTTGTGAATGTACCATGTGCAGCTGAAAAGAAGGTGTATTCCTTTTTGTCCCTATTTATTTTTCTCCACATATCAATTAAATCTAATTTTTCTAGGACTTCATTCACCTCTCTTACTTCTTTCTTATTTATTTTTTGGTTTGATTTATCTAGATCTGACAGAGGAATATTTAGATCTCCCACTAGTATGGTTTTACTATCTATTTCCTTCTGGAGCTCTGCCAGTTTCTCCTTTATGAATTTGGATGCTATACCACTTGGTGCATACATATTGAGCAGTGTTATTTCCTCATTGTTTATACTGCCTTTAATCAGGATGTAATGACCTTCCCTGTCTTTTTTAGTCATATCTATTTTTACTTTGGCTTTGTCAGAGATCATAATAGCCACTCCTGCCTTCTTTTTTTCATTTGACGCCTAAAAGATTTTGCTCATACCCTTAACCTTAAACTTGTGTGTGTCTACCCTCCTCATATGTGTTTCTTGTAGACAACATATGGTAGGATTTTGGTTTCTGATCCACTCTGCTATTTGCTTCCATTTTATGAGTAAGTTCATCCCATTCACATTCAGAGTTACAATTATCAGTTGTGCATTCACTGACATTTCTGCATCCTCCCCTAGACCCACCCCTTCTTCTTACACTATTTTCTTTTAAACCAGTGGTTTGCTTTGAGCCCCTATCCTTTATCCCCTCCCTTGATTGACTTCCCTTTCTGCCCCCTCCCTTGTTATTCCCCTGTTTTTGTTTTTTAAAGGCCTAATGAATTCCCTACTCCTTCTTCTCCCCTCCCTTTTTTGACCTCCCCACTCCCCTGCTCCCTTTGGTTTGTCCCTTCTGACTTTCTCAGTAGGGTTAGATAGAGTTTTTTATCCGAATGGATAATAAGGTTACTCTTCCATCTCTGGGTTGATTGCACTGAGAGTAAGGTTTGATTATTCCCTCTTAATGCTCTCTTCCTCTCCTTCTTATAATAGTATTTATCCCCTCCCCTTCCCATGCCCTCTTCGTGTATAATAGAATATTCTATTTTTCTTATTTACTCAGATTTTTCTTGGTGTCCCCTACTATTCCCCCCCCTCTTTCCCACCCCCCATGTCTTCTTAGACCATTTAGTATCCTATCCTTTCCCTATGAATTATTCTTCTGGTTGCTCTAATAGTGAATATTATAATAGTGAATAGAGTTCACTTCAGAGAATTATACATAGCATTTGTCCACATAGTAATACAGATAATTAGATCTTATTTAAGCCCTTAAAGAGTCAAATTTAAAAAAATTATAAGTTTTCCGAGTTCCGGGTTAAGTTGGCGGCAGAGTAAGAAGCAGCTCTTAACCTCTCCTGACCAAAACACACAAAACTCCTCAAGGGGACATAAAAACAAGTCTAGACGAACGGAGCAACCCCACAACAGGGCACAGTGTGGAAGGTACGTGGAATCGAGGCATTTCCAAGCTATAAAGGGGTAAAACAGCTCTCACTAAAATGCGGGCTGAGCAACCACCCCACTCCCACCCCCTCCACACACACCACCAATAACACCGAAGCCAGCTAAAAAGAAATAGAGCAAGTTTGGGGCACCCATCGAGTCATTGGCAGCTCCGGGGCCTGTTCCTGAGAGCAGCAAGATTTAGGACCCCAAAAAGCTAATGAACGCACACAAAATCTGAGTGCAGGAGCAGGGCGCCTAGAGCAGGCACGGGTGGAGGCATGGGTGGAGGCAGACACAGCCACGAGCTAAAGCTCTGAAACCCAGAGTGGGGAACCAGTGCAGACGGGTATACGACTGTGGAATCAGCACCCTGAGACTTGTAAAGAAACCTCCAGCAAATGATCAAGCAAGGGGGTCCACCAGGGAGCTTGACCGCAGACAGACCCTGAGCGCGAGGATAAACCTGAGAAGCTGCTGGGCTAACGATGGCTACCCAGTCTCAGGAAGTTCAGAAGAGAAAGATTAACAACAAGAAAAAGAAGTCTTTAAAACTCGACA
>NW_025369197.1:0-9234 GCF_016433145.1 Gracilinanus agilis | reverse complement strand
TCTCCCTATGAATTATTCTTCTGGTTGCTATAATAGTGAATATTATAATAGTGTATAGAGTTCACTACAGAGAATTATACATAGCATTTCTCCACCTAGTAATACAGATAATTAGATCTTATTTATGCCCTTAAAGAGTCAAGCTTAAAATACTATGAGTTTTTCTTTCTTTTCCCTCTGTTTCTTATTTACCTTTTCATCTTTCTCTTGATATCTGTGGTTGAGTGTCAAACTTTCCATTTAGTCCCAGTCTCTTTTGTGCAAAAACTTGGAATTCTTCAATTTTGTTGAATGCCCATACTTTCCCCTGAAAGTATATGGTTAGTTTTGCTGGGTAGTTGATTCGTGGCTGAAGGCCCAGCTCTCTTGCCTTTCTGAATATTGTATTCCAAGCCTTTCGGTCTTTTAGCATTGAGGCTGCCAGATCCTGTGTGATCCTTATTGGTGCTCCTTGATATTTGAATTGTCTCTTTCTGGCTTCTTGTAAGATTTTTTCTTTAACTTGAAAGCTCTTCAATTTCGCTATTATATTTCTGGGTGTTGACTTTTCTGGGTCCAGTGTAGAGGGTGTTCTATGGATCCTTTCAATGTCTATATTGCCCTCTTGTTGTAGAACTTCAGGGCAATTTTGCTGAATAATTTCTTTAAGTATGGAGTCCAAGTTTCTATTAATTTCTGCCTTTTCTGGAATACCAATGATTCTCGAGTTGTCTCTTCTAGACTGGTTTTCTTGGTCTGTCACTCTCTCATTGAGATATTTCATGTTTCCTTCTATTTTATCAGTCTTTTGACTTTGTTTTATTTGTTCTTGTTGTCTTGAGAGATCATTGGTTTCTAAATGTTTGTTCTTGTTGTCTTGAGAGATCATTGGTTTCTAAATGTTCGATTCTAGCCTTTAAGGACTGGTTTTCGGCTTTAATGTTTTGGTTTTTGGCTTTAATGTTTTGGTTTTCGGCTTTAATGTTTTGGTTTTCGGCTATAATTTTTTGGTTTTCCTTTTCAATCTGGTCATTTTTGGTCTTCAGTTGTCTTGTCTCACTTTCCAATTGCAAAATTCTGCCTTTTAAACTGTTATTTTCTTGCCAGATTTCTTCCATCTTCCTCATCATTTCATTTTTAAACTCTTCCATAGCTTGTGACCAGCTTTCATTTTTTTGGGGAGGTTTGGATTTTTGTTTTCCCTCCTCTGTTGTCTGGATTTTCTCTGTGTAGAAGTTGTCCAGTGTTCCAGAGTTTCTCTTGATAGTCTTTTTCTTCTGGACTTCCTTATTGCTGGCCATTGTTAGCCCCGCCCCTTTTCAGCTTTGTCTTTGCACTCAGGGTCTGCCTGTGCCTTGCAAGCTCAGGGGGCTCTGGTCTCCTTGTCCTCGGGGTCAGGCCTCCTGGTAGTTCCCGTCTGCCCCTCTGCCCGAGGTTCCTTCAGCAGTCTTTGGGGCTGCTTCCACAGCCACACTCTGGTCTGCAGGGTGTCCTCACTGGAGGTCCAAGCCTGGGCTGGAGATCATTATTCAAGCCTAGGGCACTGCCTTTGCCTGTGCAGATGCTCTTAGGGCCCTGCCTTCACCCCCTAAGAAGGTAGTGAAAGTCTGTGGGCTGGAGATCTTTATTCGCACCTGAGGCGATGCCTTCAGTGCTTGGGAAAGGCCTTGTTTTAGGGGCCTTTGTCCCGGTCCAAGGCGGTGCCTTCACCCACGTGGACGCTGGAGGGGGGGGGTGGGGAAAGTCAGTGCGCCCCCAGCCACCTGGGGTCCCTAGTCTTGCAGCACACAGGTACAGGCTCCGGGGCTGCCAGTGATTATCTGGTTGCCCCAGTCCTGTTTACCCACTTGTGTGTTGGTGTTGTGCGAGGTGTGGGGGGTGGGGGAGGGGCTTCTTCCTCTCGTGTTTTAGTGAGAGCTGTTTCACCCCTTTATAGCGTGGAAATGCCCCGATTCTGCATACCTTCAATGCTGCGCCCTGTTGTGGGGTTCCTTCGTTCCTCTGGACTCGTTTTTATTTCCCCTTGAGGAGTCCTGTATGCTTCGGTCAGGAGAGATCGAGCAGCTGCTCCTTACACTGTCGCCATCTTACCCGGAAGTCCTTATATCTTTTTTAAAATTATAATTTATATTTTATTTTTCAATCAGCAAAAATCTTACTTCTTTCCAACCCGCCCATTCCCTGCCTCCCAATTGAGAATGAAAGAAAAAAACTCTTATTTCAGAAAGATGTATTCAAGCAAAACTAATTTCCAGAACAGCCATGTCCAGAAATGAATATGTCTTATTCTGTACTCTGAGTCCTACAACTCTCTGTCAACGTAGCATGGAGAGTAACATGTTTCTTTATCAGGTTTCTGGAATTATGAGTGTTCATTACACTGATCAGAGTCACTAATTCTTTCAAAGCTTATTTGTCTCTACCATAATGTTGTCATTGTATAATTTGTTCTTCTGGTTCCGTTCACTTCACTGCAAATTAGTTCATAGATGTCTTCCTAGGTTTCTCTGAAACTACCCTTTTCATTATTTCTTGAAATTCAATACAATAATATTTCATCACATTTAAATGCTATAACTTATTAAGTCATGCATTCAATATTTTAAAAAGCTATTAATTTTTTTACATCCTTAGAATTTGTTTTGCTTAGAAATAATACCTTTTTATCTAGCCACCTTCTAATTCACCCTTCTGCCTTCTTCCTTTTTCTCCTGTTTCCCCACAGAATGAAATGAATTTCTCTATCCAGCTGCTTGTGTAACCAGTTCAGATGAAAATGAGTTTCAAATGTCAGCTGCTCCTTCTCCTTGTTTATATAGATGTTTAAATTCCCCTAAATTCCTTTTCTCTTCCTTCCACTCCCAGAATATTTCTCTTCTCCTTTTTCTTTCCTTCTCTTAAGATCATCAAGATATAACAGAACTACATATGGGCCTTGTCTAATTAGACTTCCTCTATTACTTCTGGTGATGGTAGAGGTGAAAGTCAATGCATCTATCATTTCCTCATATTTAAATATAAATAGTTTATCTTTGTTTAATCCATCACTGTGGTTTATTCATATTTACCTTATGTTTCTCTTAATTATTGTGTTTAAACTTCAAAATGCCTACACAGGACTGATCTTTTAATTAGGAATTCTTGGAAAGACTGTATTTCATTAAAAATCCATTTTTCCCCCTGAAGGATTTTACTCAGTATTTCTGGACAAGTTATTCATGGATGTAAACCTAAGTCCTTTGCCTTGTAGAAGAACATGTTTTAAGCTTTCTGGTCTTTCATTGTGGAGGCACTGTGAAAACTTTCATTATATATAATATTGACTGTAGCTCCTTGATACTTGTTTGTTTATTCCTTCTAGGTGCTGGATTTTTTTTATTAATATCTGGATTTGGGGCTATAATTTTCCTGGAAGTTTTCATTTTGGAGTTTTCTTCATGAGGTAATCAGTAGATTCCATTTCTACTCTAGAGTCTGGCTCTAAGAAATCTGGATTTTCAAAAAAAATTATGTCTAAGCTTTTTTTTTTTTTTTTGTCATGTTTTTCAGAGAGTCCAATGAGTCTTTAATTATTTCTTTTGAATCTGTTTTTCAGGTCTGTTTGTTTTGTTTTGTTTTGTTTTCAAAAGAGATCTTAACATTTTCTTCTATTTTTTTTTCAATCTTCTGACTTTGTTTTAGTATTTCTTATCTCATGGAGTCATTATCTTCTCTTTAGTCCATTCTCATAAGGTAGTTTGTTATTTGAGCAAGGTTTTACACTTCTTGTGCCAAGCTATTAATTCCCTTTCCAATTCTCCCCCCTCCTATAACTCCCATTTCTTTTTCAATTTTTTTCTCCAGTACTCTTATTTAATTGATAAAAAAATTTACTTAAAAAATAATCTTGCTTCATTTCTTCCAGGAATTCTAGCTGAATTTATTCCCAAACTGCTTTTTCTTTGCAAATCTGTAGATTTTTTTTGGAGTCATTCTCTTCTTCTAGGTTTGTTTCTTGAGTCACCATTTTTTTTCAATTGTTTCATTCAGGTCTGATTCTTTGTGACTCCACTTAAGGTTTTATTTTTTTTAATAATATATTTAATTTTCCCAAATTACATGTCAATGTGTTTTTAAATATTTGTTTCCTGATATATTACAGTCTATGTTCTCTCTCTCATTACCATACCCAGGAAGGCATAATGAAATAATACGATATATTTTGTATATATTATAACATAGTACATATTTCCATTTTTAAGTTTGTCATGTTTTTGAAGAAGACATATATTACTTGCACTAGAGGAAAATTCATGGAAGAAATAAAGAATGGTATATTTCATACTGCATCGACTCCATTGGTTCCCTCTATGGCAATGAATATCCATTTTTTATCATGAGTCTCTTGGAGTTTTCATGGGTTCCTTTCTTATTGATGATAGTTAAATCATTCACAATTGATCATCATATATTATTGCTGTTACTATATACAACATTCTCCTGGCTCTGCTCATTTTACTTTGCGTCACTTCATATAAATCTTTCCAGGTATTTTTATTTAATTTATTTTTTAAATTTAATTTAATTTTTTATTTTATTTAATTAATTTATTATTAATTTTAATTTAATTAATTTAATTTTAATTCAAAGATATTTTGTTTTCCCAATTACATGTAATAATAATTTCAACATGTTTTCTAAAATTATAAGATCCAAACCTTCTCCTTCTCTCCCTTCCCTCAGTAAGCACTTTGATCTGGGTTATACATGTATTATCATGCAAAACACATTTCCATATTGGTCATTGTTTTAAGATCACACTCGTACAAAACCAAAACCCCCAAATAAAATTGGAAATACACTTATGTGAACAAATGCATGCTTTGATCTTCATCCATCCAAATCAACAGTTCTTTCTCTGGAGGTGGATAGCATTCCCCATCATAATTATTCAAATTTTTTTTTGTGATCATCTTATTTGTCATTTCTTATAACACAATACTATTCCATTACAAGCATATACCACAATTTGGTCAGCCATTCCCCAATTGGTGGGCATCCTTTCAATTTCCAATTCCAATTCCAAAAAAGAGCTGCTATAAATATTTTTGCATAGGTAGGTTATTTCCCCTATTTTTAATCTCTTTGGGATACAGATCCAGTAGTGGTATTACTAGATCAAAGGGTATATATATATATAGTTTTATTGTCTTTTGAGAATGATTAATTTGGGGTTTTCCTAAGAAATATACTGGAGGGTTTGCCATTTCCTTCTACAACTCATTTTACAGATGAAACTGAAGTTAACAGGGTTAAGTGATTTGCCATGAGTCACACAGTTAATAAGCATATGAGGCCAAATTTGAATTCCAATCTTTTTGACTTTAGGCCTAACATTCTATTCACTGCACTACACAATTGCCTTTGAGTCATCACTACAGCTTTTTATGGTGGGATTCTTTTTTGTTTGTTTGTTTGTTTGTTTGCTCATTCTTCGAGTCTACTTCCTGATTTGGGACTTTATGTTAGGGGTGGCTCTTCATACTTCTGAAAATGTCTGAGCTGATCTTGTTGCTGCTTTTTTGGGTTACTGAATGCTATACTATTCTATGTTCTCAGTATAGGAAAGGGATCTGCAGACTTACAATCTTCCCAAATTGATCTGATCCAGGACAAAATCTATTTTCTGCCTCCCTATCTGAGATCTGTAAATTGCTGACCTGGGTTTGCATCTCAGCAGCTCAAGACTGCTACTGGACTCAACTACTATCAACCAATTGGGAAGCTGTACTAGTTCAGACCAACAGAACTGCAAGGGAAATTGTGTCAGAGATTCCTACCCTGGTTCTTCCTCTGTAGGCATCAGACAAAGCTAGAAACTGGAACTATAGCCCTGTCTGGTCCTGGAATCCAAGCTATGTTGTTTTACTGCATCTGAACTTGCTCCTTCTTAGTGCTCTCTCTAGGACTTTCTACTACTATCCTACCCCAAATGACATCTGTGAGTGCATGTCCCTTCCTCAGTTGGTTCTGGATCTATAACCTGCAATTGGATAGTGGGTGATAAAATGATTATCTTGACCCTTGTTTCCATAGCAGTGCTCCAAGATATGTATAGGGCTGCCCCCCGCCATGAGCATGGGGCCTCTTCTTGCCAGTGCAAGAGTACTCAGCCTCTCCCTTTGTGCTGGAGTGATTCACAAATGATATGTTTATGACCAGACCCTGTCACAAAGTTTGAAGACCTCATAGTCTGGCCAACCTGGGATAGAAAAATGAGTCACTAAATTTTTCTTGAATTTTCCTAGCAAGATTCAGTCTGGCATATTTTCTAGAGCTGTTTGGAGGAGTTTTATGTGGGGGAGGAAAGGAAAAGCTTGCTGCACTGTTTCCTACTACTCTATCATCTTTGCCCCTCCTCCCCATTCCTATCTCTTAATGATAATCCTAGAATTTTGCTGGAACTGAAGTCAAGCTCATCATTCCATAGTTAATAGAATCCATTCTCTACCTTCATTTTTCAATATCTGCTCCTTTTTCAGCTGCTGAAGATTGGGAGTGAGGGAGGCAATCAACTGAACCCCCATGTGGGCAGTCAGCCTGTAACTTCTGTAATTGTTCCCTGAATATGTTTGTCACCTGAATACACTCTCCAAGATGACAAGGGAAACAGAGAAATGGCTCTATTAGTCTGGTGTAGCATTGATAGAGTCTGAAACCTTGGCAGAGAGGGAAAAATACTAGAAGGGTTATGAGGTAAAGGGAGACAGCAAGGGCATATCACTCCCAATAACTGCCATTATCAGCACCTAATATAGTAACTGGCACATAGATTAATTGATCTATCCTGGGACTTATTGGAAAATGTAATACATCGCAATAAGCATTCATCAAATGCTTACTATGTCTCAGATGTTGCACTAAGTGCTGGGGCTACAAATAAAAGAAAGAAAAATAGTCCTAGCCCTAGAAGAGCTTATAATTTCATGAGGGGGGAGACAATGTACAAAAGGAAGCTAAAACAGGATGGAAAGGAAGGTATAAGGATGGTCATAATGACAGTGAAGTCAAATATAAGACATGCAGCTAATGGGAAATAAAGAGTTGGCTGGACTTCCAAACTCTCTTTAAATGGAGGCTTTGGGCTAAGGTTTTTGCTTGACTCTCTAGCTCTCTAGTCAGAAGGCTAGAGACAACTGAGGGTACTGATGAATTAAGAATAACAAAGCTGATACACTTTTAGTATGATGAGTTTCTTGGTGTTGAGCTTTTCTTGGGGGAGTAGGAGGAATGGCAAAGATGATAAAAGTGGAGATCAAGGAGTATAGCTTGTTGGAAATAAAGAGTTGGCTGGCACTATTCAGGGCTGAGTTGGCTCATTGGTGATCAAGTGAGGCATAGTGATGTAAGCTCCCCCACAAGGAGCACTGCCATGGAGACTAGATGGAGCAGGACTATTCCCAGATTTTCTCCCATTTTTCCAAAAAAGGGGCTTTTGACCTTAGAAGGAATTTCCTTTTACAGGGAAGACATGAGGCTGAGATTCTATTCAGAAAAATGAAATAGAACTATGAGCTTTGCTGGCCTCCCATTCTTCTCCTGCCCAATGGCAGGGAATGAAGTGGGCACTGCCTTGTCACAGATGTAGTAAAAGCACAAGGAGCTAAGACTTCATGGAATGACATCAACCATCACTCAGGATCTAACTTTTCAGCACTACCATCCCATTCTATGAGGTCTTAACTCTGTTTCTTTACTCTGCCCACAGTCCAGAGGGCAGCAGGTGGAAAGACAGGTGGTACAGACCCTAAGGACTAAGCATGGAATCAGGAAGATCTGGTTATAAATCCAGTCTCAGATACTAATTATCTGTGTGACCCTGGGCAAGTCACTTAACCTCTATCTGCCTCAATGTCCTTAGTTGTAAAATGGAATAATGAGAGCACTTAACTCACAGGGCTTTTGTGAGGATCATATGAGATATTTGTAAAGAACTTAGCATGGTATCTGGCACATGGTAGGTGTTTGGTAAATGCTTGTTCTATTCCCTTCTCCTTCATCTCTTACCTGCCTCTAATTTTCTATTGACTTGGAAGGAAAAGAATAGGGCCCAAGGCAGGAAAGGAAGGAAGGAAGGAAGGAAGGAAGGAAGGAAGGAAGGAAGGAAGGAAGGAAGGAAGAATCACTCATTCACCAATGAGGAACATAGCCCTGAAGAGTGCCAACCAACTCTTTATTTCTAACCGGTTGTATTCTTTACCTTTATCATCTTTACAAACCCTTTCCCCAACCCCCCCAAACCCTCCCTTCCCCCTGCCCAAGGACTGAGAATTAGTTTTACAGGCACTGGTGCAGTTAAGCAAAAACAATAGCAAAGTGAGCTGGAGGAGAAGGGAAAATACATGAATGAGTCCACTTATTGAGTAGGAGGGAGTCTAAAGTTCTGCTGAACCCCAGAATGGAAAAGAGAATTCAGTAGATTTTAGGAGATTTCAGTAAAAGGGCCACTATGTGCCAAACTGAAGCTGCAGATCCCTAGTGTACAAACATTCTAGACTGTATGGGGTCCATGGTTTTCCCTGTAGGTGTTTGCAGCATCTGGCTTGTTGGTGCTAGACATCCTTGGAGAACTGGGCAATACTCCCTACTACTTGGTTCAAAGTTGTGAGGTTAAAATATATTCCCTTTCTTCCTCACCCTTAATTAAATAATGCCTTTAAAACAGCAGTCCTGGTTTCATGTCATTAGAAGAGAGAAGCTTTGAACACTCAGTGTTACCTAGACTGATAAAGGGAAGACCAGACTTTCAAGTCCAAGGAGGTTCATATATACGTAATGGTTAAATGTGAGATAGACCCAAAACATAAGGAAGCTGGCCATGCTTGGGCTGTTGCTACCAAAAGCACAAGCCCCTTTGTGGAAAGGACAACCCTGAGGAGTGTCAATAACAGTGGGAAAAGAAGAAAACAGAAAACCTGGGGATGATTCAGTCTCCGATAAAGTTGGAAGCTGACAAGGAGAGCAAGATTAAAATGGAGAAACTGTGTTTTGAAATGCCTAGGAAAGGTAGGAGAGCAGAACTGAAGAAAAAGATAGCAAAAGCAGTTTGCAGGCTAGAAAGGAATAGATTTTGTAAAACAAAATAGAAAAAAAGGAGAGAGGCAACAGAGTCTGTGGAAGCAATGGCATCAGTAGCTTGAAAAGGCAGAATTGAAAATTAAGAGAATGTACCTGGAGAGAGAGAGAGAGAGAGAGAGAGAGAGAGAGAGAGAGAGA
>NW_025369196.1:0-2249 GCF_016433145.1 Gracilinanus agilis | reverse complement strand
AAAAACTCTGACAGGGGTCTAATTACTCAAATATACAAGGAGTTAAATCAATTGTATAAAAAAATCAAGCCATTCCCCAATTGAAAAATGGGCAAGAGACATGAATAGGCAATTTTCAGGAAAGAAATCAAAAGTATCAATAAGCACATGAGAAAGTGCTCTAAATCTCTAATAATTAGAGAAATGCAAATCAAAACAACTCACACCTAGCAGATTGGCTAAAATGAAAGAAGGGGAGAGTAATGAATGTTGGAGGGGATGTGGCAAAATTGGGACATTAATGCATTGCTGGTGGAGTTGTGAACTGATCCAACCATTCTGGATGGCAATTTGGAACTATGCCCAAAGGGCTATAAAAGAATGCCTGACCTTTGATCCAGCCATACCACTGTTGGGTTTGTACCCCAAAGAGATCATAGATAAACAGACTTGCATGAAAATATTTATAGCTGCACTCTTTGTGGTGGCAAAAAACTGGAAAAGGAGGGTATGTCCTTCAATTGGGGAATGGCTGAACAAACTGTGGTATATGTGGGTGATGGAATACTATTGTGCTAAAAGGAATAATAAACTGGAGGAATTCCAAGCAAATTGGAGAGACCTCCAGGAAGTGATGCAGAGTGAAAGGAGCAGAGCCAGAAGAACATTGTACACAGAGACTGATATACTACGGTAAAATCAAATGTAACGGACCTCTGTACCAGCAGCAACGAAATGACCCAAGACAGCTCTGAGGGATTTATGGTAAATAACGCTACCCACATTCAGAGGAAGGACTGCAGGAGAGGAAACATAGAAGATAAACAATTGCTTGAATGCATGGGTTGAGGCGGACATGATTGAGGGTGTGCACTCGAAGCTACACACCAATGCAACTAACAACAATTTGGAAATAGGCTCTGAACAAGGACACATGTTACAACCAGTGGAAATGTGCATCGGCCATGGGTGGGGGGAGAGCGGGGGGTGAAGGGGAAAGTAGGGGCATAAAGTATGTAAACAGGTTAAAAATGAATAGTGATAAATGTTTAAAATAAAACTTTATATTTAAAAAAAATTTAAAAACACACCTGCTAGAGGTACATGGATGGCTCAGTGGATAGAGTCGGTCTGTTGATGGGAGGTCTTAGATTCAAATTTGACCCAAGACACTTCCTAACTGTGTGATCCTGGGCAAGTTGTTCAACTCCCATTGCCTACCGCTTGCTGCTCTTCTGCTCTGGAACTTGTACCTAGTATCAATTCTAGAAGGGATGGTGAGGGTTTAAAAACACCCACCCACACAGACTTGCTGACTACTAGATCCTTTAAAAAACATCCTAGAATTGCTATTCATTCCATGGCAGAAGTGTTAAGGACTAGGCAGTTGGGGTTAAGTGACTTGCCCAGGGTCACACAGCCAGGATTTCAGGCCAGCTTCTCCCCACTCCAGGTCTGGCACTTTATCCACTGACCCACCTAGCTGACCCTGACTTATTCACTCCTAAGCAAACTTCCTTAGCATAGAGCTTCGTAGAGAGAGAGAAGGGACCTCTGAGGGGGAACTCAGATCCTGAACTCTTCTCAACAGTGCTGAAGTCAGTGGGGTTCTGGGCCAGATACTAAGGAGAGCAATGAAGTATAGAGAAGCGCTGGCATACTACCACTGGCTCACCTTTTGCATGGAGAGATAAAAACCTGCTCTGTGATCTTACCCACCCCATCTGTCAGTCAGTGCATCAAGTAAACATCTATTAAGCACCTAATATGTCCCAACGATACAACTATATAAAAGGAAGATGGTTTCTATCTCCCCCCCCCCCAAAAAAAAAAACCCTCACCTTCCATCTTGGAGTTAATACTGTGTATTGGTTCTAAGGCAGAAGAGTGGTAAAGGCTGGGCAATGGGGGTCAAGTGACTTGCCTAGGGTCACACAGCTAGGAAGCCTCTGAGGCCAGATTTGAACCCAGGACCTCCCATCCCTGGACCTGGATCTCAATCCACTGAGCCACCCAGCTGCTCCCTGGTTTCTACTTTTAAAAGAAATCGTCTGATAGGAGAAGACCATATACAGAAGGAAATGAACAATTAGGGGAAGGAGGGAAGGTACTTGGCTTGGGAGAACTAATGGACAAGTCTGGAAGAGTACAAAGCTTGCTGGGAAATGAAGAGACAGCAGGCCTGGATTCCCTCCTTGAATGGAAGTTTCCTCCCATGACCAAGAGAATGGGATTTCCACCTTTGTGGAGAGTGGAAAGAAGGAAAATGG
>NW_025369195.1:0-6448 GCF_016433145.1 Gracilinanus agilis | reverse complement strand
TTACTATCTATTTCCTTCTTGAGCTCTGCCAGTTTCTCCTTTATGAATTTGGATGCTATACCACTTGGTGCATATATATTGAGCAGTGTTATTTCCTCATTGTTTATACTGCCTTTAATCAGGATGTAATGACCTTCCCTGTCTTTTTTAATCATATCTATTTTTACTTTGGCTTTGTCAGAGATCATGATAGCCACTCCTGCCTTCTTTTTCTCATTTGATGCCCAAAAGATTTTGCTCATACCCTTAACCTTGAACTTGTGTGTGTCTACCCGCCTCATATGTGTTTCTTGTAGACAACCTATGGTAGGATTTTGGTTTCTGAACCACTCTGCTATTTGCTTCCGTTTTATGAGTGAGTTCATCCCGTTCACATTCAGAGTTACAATTGTCAGTTGTGTATTCACTGACATTTTTTGTATCCTCCCCTAGACCCACTCCTTCTTATTGCACTATTTTCTTTTACACCAGTGGTTTGCTTTCAGCCAGTATCCCTTATCCCCTCCCTTGATTGACTTCCCTTTCTGTCCCCTCCCTTGTTGTTCCCTTCGTTTTGTTTTTTTTAAAGACCGAATGAATTCCCTCCCCCTTCTTCTTCCCTCCCTTTTTGGCCTCCCCACTCCCCTGCTCCCTTTGGTTTATCCCTTCTGACTTTCTCAGTAGGGTTAGATGGAGTTTTTTATCCAGATGGATAATAAAGCTACTCTTCCTTCTCCGGGTTGATTATACTGAGAGTAAGGTTTGATTATTACCTCTCAATGCTCTCTTCCTCTCCTTCTTATGGTAGTATTTATCCCCTCCCCTTCCCATGCCCTCTTTGTGTGTAATAGAATATCTTATTTTTCTTATTTACTCGGATTTTTCTTGGTGTCCCCTACTATTCCTCCCCTCTTTCCCACCCCCCATGTCATCTTAGACCATTTAGTATCCTGTCCTCTCCCTATGAATTATTCTTCTGGTTGCTATAATAGTGAATATTATAGTAGTGTATAGACTTCACTACAGAGAATTATACATAGCATTTCTCCACCTAGTAATACAGATAATTAGATCTTATTTATGCCCTTAAAGAGTCAAGCTTAAAAGACTATGAGTTTTCTTTCTTTTCCCTCTGTTTCTTTTTTACCTTTTCATCTTTCTCTTGATATCTGTGGTTGAGTGTCAAACTTTCCAATTAGTCCCGGTCTCTTTTGTGCAAAAACTTGGAATTCTTCAATTTTGTTGAATGCCCATACTTTCCCCTGAAAGTATATGGTTAGTTTCACTGGGTAGTTGATTCGTGGCTGAAGGCCCAGCTCTCTTGCCTTTCTGAATATTGTATTCCAAGCCTTGCGTTCTTTTAGTGTTGAGGCTGCCAGATCCTGTGTGATCCTTATTGGTGCTCCTTGATATTTGAATTGTCTCTTTCTGGCTTCTTGTAAGATTTTTTCTTTGACTCGAAAGCTCTTCAATTTCGCTATTATATTTCTGGGTGTTGACTTTTCTGGGTCCAGTTTAGAGGGTGTTCTATGGATCCTTTCAATGTCTATATTGCCCTCTTGTTGTAGAACTTCAGGGCAATTTTGCTGAATAATTTCTTTGAGTATGGAGTCCATGTTTTTATTAATTTCTGCCTTTTCTGGAATACCAATGATTCTCAAGTTATCTCTTCTAGACCGGTTTTCTTGGTCTGTCACTCTCTCATTGAGATATTTCATGTTTCCTTCTATTTTATCAGTCTTTTGACTTTGTTTTATTTGTTCTTGTTGTCTTGAGAGATCATTGGTTTCTAAATGTTCGATTCTAGCCTTTAAGGATTGGTTTTCCTTTTCAATCTGGTCATTTTTGGTCTTCAGTTGTCTTGTCTCACTTTCTAATTGCGAAATTCTGCCTTTTAAACTGTTATTTTCTTGCCAGATTTCTTCCATCTTCCTTAGCATTTCATTTTTAAACTCTTCCATAACTTGTGACCAGCTTTCATTTTTTGGGGGAGGTTTGGATTTTTGTTTTCCCTCCTCTGTTGTCTGGATTTTCTCTGTGTAGAAGTTGTCCAGTGTTCCAGAGTTTCTCTTGATGGTCTTTTTCTTCTGGATTTCCTTATTGCTGGCCATTGTTAGCCCCGCCCCTTTTCCGCTTTGTCTTTGCACTCCGGGTCTGCCTGGGCCTTGCAAGCTGGGGGGGGGGGAGGGGGGCTCCGGTCTCCTTGTCCTCGGGGTCAGGCCTCCTGGTAGTTCCCGGTCTGCCCCTCTGCCCGAGGTTCCTTCAGCAGTCTTTGGGGCTGCTTCCACAGCCACGCTCAGGTCTGCACTGGGTCCTCACTGGAGGTCCAAGCCTGGGCTGGAGATCGTTATTCGTGCCTAGGGCACTGCCTTTGCCTGCGCTGCTGCTCTTAGGGCCCTGCTTTCACCCCCCACAGAAGGTAGTGAAAGTCTGTGGGCTGGAGATCTTTATTTGCCCCTGAGGCGATGCCTTCAGTGCTTGGGAAAGGCCACGTTTTAGGGGCTTTTGTCCCGGCTGGAGGAGGTGCCTTCACCCACGTGGACGCTCAGGGAAAGTCCCAGCCACCTGGGGTCCCTAGTCTTGCAGCGCACAGGTACGGGCTCAGGGGCTGCCAGTGATTAGATTATCTGGTTGCCCCAGTCCTGTTTACCGGCTTGTGCGGTGTGGGGGGTGGGGGAGGGGCTTCTTCCTCTCGTGTTTTAGTGAGAGCTGTTTCACCCCTTTAAAGTGTGGAGATGCCCCGATTCTGTGTACCTTCAATGCTGCGCCCTGTTGTGGGGTTCCTTCGTTCCTCTGGACTCGTTTTTATTTCCCCTTGAGGGGTTCTGTGTGGTTCGGTCAGGAGAGATCGAGCAGCTGCTCCTTACTCTGCCGCCATCTTAACCGGAAGTCCTTATTTCCATCTATTTGGGGTTTTCTTGACAATGATGCTAGAATGGTTTTCCATTTCCTCCTCCAATTCATTTTACAGATGAGGATCTGAGGCAGACAGATTCAAACAACTTGCCCAGGGTCATATAGCTACTAAGTATCTGAGCCTGGATTTGAACTCATGAAGATGAATCTTTCTGATTCCATACCTGCTGTTCTATCCACTGGATCACCTTGCTGCCCAAATTCTAAATTATCAACTGGCAAATCATGAATAATTGGTCAATTTTACTCATTCTGTATCAAAAGAATAAATACTATCATTTAAAAAGTAGACATTTAAGTTTCTCTGTTTATATTTTTAAAAACTTACTATTTGGTTATTTGATATTAAAGTAAACAATTTTATATGTCAACTTACAAAACTTACTTAAACTGGGGGGAAGCTGGGTAGCTCAGTGGATTGAGAGTCAGAATTAGAGATGGGAGGTCCTGGGTTCAAATCTGACTTCAGAAATTTCCCAGCTGTGTGACCCTGGGCAGGTCACTTGACCCCCATTGCCCACCCATACCACTCTTCCACCTGTGAACCAATACACAGAAATTAAGGGTTTAAAAAAAACAGTTACTTAAACAAATGTATTCTGAAGCCAACTTGATATTTATATCCTCCTTTTGCTTATAGTCTGAAAAAGAAATGTAGAATTTTTAGAAAGTATTTCCAAATGATTTTTCCATTAAAATGAAATATTTCAAATAATGAAAGCATTCTTTTCTATTCATCTAGATAGAGCTATTGACATTTTTAAAAAATAATGTGACCTGTAATCATTTGAAATCTTCTTGTGACTTTCTTTTACATCTTATTAATAATTCTTTATTTCTTGATTAATTCTTCTGAAACCCTAAAATGTATTATATTTGCTGCTTTTAATGAGTGATAGCTAAAATGCACGATAGCCAGTTCTTAAGCAGGTAGCCTTTGAGAATATATAGTCTTAAATATTATGTAGTTAGAAGTTATAATCCTTATTCCCTGATATCTTTATGGTTTAATAGATCTTAAAGTAGGCATGTTTTGACTTAAAGTTCTTTTTAAACAGAAATAATTTAAATTTTTAAATCCAGTTTTTAGCTTTTTAAAATAATCTATATCTACCCCATAACATGTAGGAAAGCTACTATATAGCTCTTTATGTCACACCATTATAATCAGTATATGGGAGTTATTGATAGGATTCTTGTTCTTGACATCATAGTATAATAAAATGAGCACATAACTTTGCAGTTTATACCTGCATATCCAGCTTAGTTCATTTGAAAATATAGTTCATTTGAATCAGGTAGCTTGAATTCAAAAACAACTAGATGACCTATTGTTATGTCTTTCTATGGTGTATCAACTCCACATTAGCATTTTTTCACCTTTCATTTCTGGTCCAAAGTCATTCTCCTTCACAAAGAAAATAGCTTCATTTTATCATCATATTCATAATTTCTTATAATACAATAATATTCCATTACATTTTCATGTAGCAAAATTTGTTCAGCCATTTCCCAATCATTGGACATCTACTTTGTTTCAAATTCTTTGTTGTTATAAAATTGCTACTAACCTTGGGGTTCCGGGTTAAGATGGCGGCAGAGTAAGAAGCAGCTCTTAACCTCTCCTGACCGAAACACACAAAACTCTGCAAGGGGACATAAAAACAAGTCCAGACAAACGGAGGAACCCCACAACAGGGCACAGCGTGGAAGGTACGTGGAATCGAGACATTTCCAGGCTATAAAGGGCTCTCACTAAATCGCGGGCTGAGCAACTACCCCACCCCCGCCCCATCCACACACAAAATCTATAGCTCTGAAGTCAGCTAAAAAGAAATAGAGCAAGTTTGGGGCACCCATCGAGTCATTGGCAGCTCCGGGGCCTGTTCCTGAGAGCAGCAAGATTTAGGACCCCAATAAGCCAGAGAACGCAAGCAAATCTGAGTGCGAGGGCAGAGAGTGGACGCCCAGCGCAGAGCGCACAGGCACTGGTGGAGGTGTGGGTGGAGGCAGACACAGCCAGGAACTAAAGCTCTGAAAACCTGAGTGGGGAACCAGTGCAGACCTGTATACGACTGTGGAAGCAGCACCCTGAGACTTGTAAAGGAACCTCCTGCAGAGGATCAAGCAAGGGGGTCCACTAGGGGGCTTGACCTTGGAAAAAACCAGAACTCAGACCTCAGGAACCAATAGACCGCGGACAGACACTGAGCGCTAGGATAAACCTGAGAAGCTGCTGGGCTAATGATGGCTACCCAACCTCAGGAAACTCAGAAGAGAAAGAATAACAACAAGAAAAAGAAGCCTTTAACACTCGACAACTTTTACACAGAGATAATCCAGACAACCGAGCAAACAGAGGAGGAGAACAAACAAGCATCCGGACCCTCCTCAATTAAGGAAAACTCCTCACAAGCTATGGAAGAGTTCAAAACTGAGATTTTGAGGAAAATGGAAGAGATCTGGCAAGAAAATAACTGTTTAAAAGGTAAAATCTTGCAATTGAACACCAGAAATGACCAGATTGAAAAGGAATTCCAGAAGATTATGGCCGAAAACCAAAAGATTATAGCCGAAAATCAATCCCTAAAGGCTAGAATCGAGCAATTGGAAGCTAATGATCTCTCAAGACAACAAGAACAAATAAAACAAAGTCAAAAGACTGAAAAAATAGAAGGAAACATGAAATATCTCAATGAGAGAGTGACAGACCAAGAATAACGGTCTAGAAGAGACAATTTAAGAATAATTGGTCTTCCAGAAAAACCAGAAATTAATAGAAACCTGGACTCCGTACTAAAAGAAATTATTCAGCAAAATTGCCCTGAAGTCCTACAACAAGAGGGCAATATAGACATAGAAAGGATTCATAGAACACCCACTACATTCGATCCAGAGAAAAAAACGGGTAGAAATATTATTGCCAAATTCAAAAGCTTTCAAGCAAAAGAAAAAATCTTACAAGAAGCCAGAAAGAGACAATTCAAATATCAAGGAGCTCCAATCAGGATCATACAGGATCTGGCAGCCTCCACGCTAAAAGACCGTAAGGCTTAGAATACAATATTCAGAAAGGCAAGAGAGCTGGGCCTGCAACCACGGATCAACTACCCATCAAAATTGACTATATATTCCCAGGGGAAAGTATGGGCATTCAACAAAATGGAAGAATTCCAGGTATTTGCACAGAAAAGACCAGGGCTAAATGGAAAGTTTGATATCGAACCACAAAAACCGAGAGAAACCTGAAAAGGTAAATAAGATACAGAGGGGAAAGAAAGAAAGCTTATAATTTTTAAATTTGCCTTTTTAAGGGCCTCAGTGAGATCTAATTATAGGTATTCCTATGTAGAGAAATGTTATGTATAATTCTCTGTAGTGAACTCTATTCACCATTATAATATTCACTATTATAGTAATCAGAAGAATAATTCACAGGGTGAGGGTGGAACACTAAATAATCTAAGATGGTGTGGGGGAGGAGAAAGATGGGGTAAAGAGCAGGGGACACCAAGAGAAACTTGAGTGAATAAGAAAATAGAATATTCTATTA
>NW_025369194.1:0-8756 GCF_016433145.1 Gracilinanus agilis | reverse complement strand
GTAATATATATTATATATAGTTATCTAATACTATTATAGGTGTAACCCCAGTTCCAAAACCCAGTGGTATATGACTGTCTCCTCCCTGGTGGAGATCAAAGCTCTGAGCCTTAATGAGGATTGAGGCAGAGTCAGAGAGAACAGGGAAGAAAGGTTTACTCTCTTTGGGTTCAAGAGTCTCTTTGAGCCTCTTGGTCCATAGTGGCAAACCTATGTCACACATGTCAGAGGGGGCACTCAGAGCCCTCTCTGTGGGCATACCCACCATCACCCCAGCACAGAGTTCCCCAGAGTCTGTTACTAGAAAGCCAGAGGGGCACGGGGTCAGGCTGCTCCTCTCCCCCACGCCACACACCTGAAGACATCACTCACTGCTATAGAAGGTTTGCCATCACTGCTCCAGGTGCTGAAGGAGTCCAGGCACTTCTGGCTTCCAGATTCAAGAGAGAAAGATGGAAGATACCATCCTACTCCAGGCCTCTAAAGGAAAAAATTGGGAAGATATGAAAGGAGCTAGCAGTCTCCATCATGTCCCTCTCCCCAGCTTACTACATTAGACACTTTGGGAAACTTCCCCTCCAGTAGGATCTAGGGCCTTTTTTGTCTTAGTTGACCCGAGTTACCTCATTCCTAATGGAAGATGTCCTTCATTTTGTATTGTCTTGCATGTATTCTCCTCTAAACACTTTTTCTGATTTCTGCTTGATTATCAAATTGAACAAATTAGTTTCTTTACTAATTGCCATGTGTGTTCCTTGTGGGATTGCTGTTTGTTGGGAAGGAGAGTCAAGCCTTGGACATAAATAAACAGAAATCAGAAGCTAATTTGAACCTAAAAACCACATCCTCTAGACTAATAATATTTAAGGGAACAAATGAATATAATTCTAGTCCAGTCTATAATTCTCTGAGGAGAGCAGAGTGACTTCAGGCCTCAACTTCCTGATTCTCCTCCTGGAAGGGATTTAAGTCTCCCTTAGAGAAGGGGAAGAAGAGGCTAAAAATATCTATTCTACCTCCCTTTGAGAACCATGCAATGATATCGCCATGTTACATGTAAGGGGCAACCCTCACCACACATAGAATACATCCATTTATATAGAAAAGAGGATAGGGGAACACATCGCATATAACACCTGAAAAGGAGTTATTCTTTATAATGATCAATATTAAAGAGGGAAAGAGGAGAAGGAGGAATATGAAGACAAAATGCTTGCTTCACAATTGCCCTTGGTCTTATGGCTTCATCTCTGACTGTCTACCATCTCCCACTGTCTCCCACCTTCTTCTATTTTTAACATCTTCCTGACTTGTGAAACTTAAATTCAAGGATTATCATCTTCCTCCCTAAAATCTGATCCAGACTTGCCCCAGGGGAGTCCAACCCAAGCTTGATCCATTATAACAAGTCCTACAATAACAACCAAACAATATAGGGATGAATGCAGGTTGCTGCCAAATGCCATAATAAGCTAATAAGCTAAAGATTAATCAAATTGGAAAGTGCATTTGTAATCCTGATCTAACAGTTATAACTGCCGCTGGGCCCAAGGGGCTAACATGTAGTTACCTTACTCTCTTCAGTCAGGGTCCACTCTTCTCTAGGTCCAGGGTCTGACCAAGTTAGGAGCCTAGGCTCTAACAAGAGGGATTAATCCCTTTGTCACTCTTTTTGGCTTTTTATACCCCATTGCCCAAAGAAAATGATTTGAACCTTTGGACTAGCTCCTACATAGACTCTACCTCAAAGAGTGGGGAAGAAGAGAACTCAAGGTAAAGGTGAGTCATATTTATTTCTAATATACATGCACATCTATACACATAAAGGTATAACATATAAGACCCACAAGTGCTCATTGAAACAAAGACAAACTCCAGAGAAAGAACTGTTGGAGTTATCTTTCACATCAGTGCATTTATGTTTTTATTGGGGGGGGGGGTTGAGTGTGTTCTTACAATAATGAACAATATGGAAGTATGTTTTGCATGACAATAAAAATAAATTTTTAAAAAAGAAATAAAGACAGAAAACAATATATTATTATATTCCCCCAAGAGACTGATACTTAAAACTATCAAAACATAAAACAATTTGTTTGACTGTAAAACTGACATTTCACATTTCACTTCAGCTCTGCAGTAACCAAACAACTCCTTCCAAACTCATGTCTTCTAGCAAGCCTAGCCAGAGCTGAGCCTCTCCTCATGTCAGTGGAATTTTCCATAATGCAGTAGCTCCCCTTGCTTCCAGTCAGCTCCAACCAAAGGACCCAAGACCTCTGAAGCCCTTAAACTCACAAGGTAGCCTCCACGGTAAGAAATATCGATCTCAGAATTTGTGCTTGCTCACCAACTGCTGGGTAGGTAAGTGAATAGTGCATTGGGCCTGGAGTCAGGAAGACCTAAGTTCCCACCTGGCCTTGGATGCTTATTACCTGAGTGACCCAGGGCTGGTCACTTAAACTCTGTTTGCCTTAATGCAAAAGGAAAAAAAACAAAACTGGAAAAGGAAATGGCAGACCATTCCAAGAATACCTGCCAAGAAAGTATGGTCCACTAAGCCACAAAGAGTTAGACATGACTGAATGACAACAATCAGGCAAAGAAAGCCAAAGCATAAGAAGCAGTGAAGGCTCTGAAATCTTGTACCCAAGCAGGACATAGGCTTTAGCTACCATGTGTTCACAGCCACTGTCTCCCTCACTCCTCACAATAGAGACTTGGATGATCCTTACGGCTCTGAAGCCAGAAAAAGAAGAGAGCAACTAAGGGCAGGTCAATCCCTTTTAAAGATCCCCTCCTAAGTTCTTCCTGCTTAGTGGCCAGTAAAGAAACAACTTTATCAGCTCCAAAGCATCTGAGTGCTTCAGCAAATGCCTTTACTCTGAAATAATTGTGTTCTCTGGCTGACTACAGGCAAAGGTAAATATACTAGTGGGAACTTCTGAGTTCTAGTTTTCAAAGTGTGAACCCAGAGTCCTTTTGAACCTTAAGTAATTGCCTCACTAGAGTACACACCCTTTGAATTCCAGGAGGAGAGAAGAGCTCCAAGTAGTACCGCAAATACTGGAATTTGCTACCTCACAATATAGTCATGAGTATCAACCGAGAAAATGTATGGGAAGGCAGGGCAGTGTTTTATTTTGCTTTTTTTGTTGTTTTTCAAAGATGCATAGTTGCTAATTCTACCCTTCCCTCCAGTGTAACTAACTGAAGCTCTGGAAGGGTGATCTGTACAGACCAGGATTTGTAGCATGGAAAAGAATTTGAAAGGAAATAACTCCTTCAAAAGCCAGAGTTCTTTTCTTGGGGTTTGTGAACTTTAAAAAAAATCTTGAGATAACAGTATTTCAACATGGTTTATTTTCCTCATAATTTTATGAATATTGTTTTATGCATTTAAAAGCTTTATTTATTCTGAGAAGGGGTCCATGACATGAAAGAAGGCTCTATACCATATAAAGGATTGAATTCAGACGAATCAAAGCAAGTGAAAAGACAAGTTGTGAGGAGCAGCTGGGTAGCTCAGTAGATGGAGAGCCAGGCCTAGAAATGGAAGGTCTGGGGTTCAAATTTGACCTCAGACACTTAGACTGGACAAGTCACTTAAACCCCATTGCCTAGCCCTTACCACTCTTCCGCCTTGGAACCAATTCACAGTATCCATTCTAGGACAGAAGATAAAGGTTTAAAATTTTTAAAAGGCAGGTTTGATCTAACCAAGAGGAACTCTGCTGACCAGTACCAGGCAATGTCTTTAGAGTCTGAATGACAAAACCTATAGAAATAATCCTGGATTTATATGTTAGAAGAGCTGAAAATCCATCCTTGAAATAGGGGTCAGAGAGCAGTGGCATTTCATTAGAAGAACAGCAGATGACAGTAGCGAGCAGCAGAGGTCTCTTCACAAGCCAAGGCTTTTCTGCAAACCCCCATCTCCTCGAATGCTGCAATCACCTTAATGCAGGTCCTCAACACCTCAGGCCTGGACTACTGCAATAATAGCCTGTTGGCTGATCTCCCTGCTTCCCCTTTTGAAGTACTGTATGTATATAAGAGTTTATGTGCCTAGCTCACTCCCAAATTACAAGCCAAAAAAATGGCAATCTAATCCAATCTGACAAGAAGTCTGCCACAAAATTTAAAATTATGAAGATTATTTGAAATGTGAATTTGCTCACACAGTCATTAATGATAAACGTTGCCTTATGTATATATTATGCCTTGAGATAATACCTAATGATAGCATGAAACCATCACAATTAGTAAGTACACAAGATTAGTACATGTAAAACAGTTCATTGTTGCTGAAAGTGATGTATTTGTCACACATTAAAAAAAAGTTCCTAACTGCACATTTAATTTAGAGATTTTTTTTAACCTAATTCAAAGCTTTCCAAAGAGTTTCAGTGGGTTTAGAACTCATTTGTTGAAAATATAGAAGCATAGCACCTCATTAGTTTGCAAGAACTGGCTGACATTAATGAAGATAAAAATGTACTTGTCTAATTTCCACAGAAATTTTTGCATAATTGGTAGATGCGTTTGAAAGGCTAGCAACCTGATTTAGTTAGCACAGCCCAATGCACTTCCACATGGATCTACATTTATGGGGTATATTTCCTATATAACCAGGCTTTGAGAATGTCCAGATCACCAAAGATGGAGGAACCATTTGTAGGAGACATCAGGGACCTGCTTTTGGAAGAAGTCATCCTGCTCTTTCCTACCATATGGATGAGAGTAACCTCTTTCCATTAGCTGCATAGCTGAACCAGACTACATCTTTAAGGTTGAGACAGTCTTTCTGTCTTTCTGACAACATTGGGCTTGGGGGAGGCACACAGGTTGGGGGAGAGGGTTCCTATGAACTGAAAGTTCAATCAAAGTAATGGAATTGTGCACTGAACTGGGTGTGGGAGGAGGATCTACTTCCCCCTTCCCCTAGCCCTGGCCTTGTGGCCCCAAGAATTGGCCTTGGTTTTGATCTATCTGGCTTGTCCTTTTAAGTTCTAGGTACATCCATTGGGATTCCCAAACTTAGGACCTTGGTAAAAACTACTCTGTTTTATTTGGTTTGTTTTATTTTTTATTCAGTCTCTCCCTCCTCTTCCCACATCTTAGAAAGCACCATGCATCAGATGGATTCAGTCCCTTCCTCCCCTCCTCACACCCATCAGATTGGCTAAAATGACACATGTTGGAAGAAATGTGGGAAAATGGGAACACTAATACACTGTTGGTAGAACTGTGAACTGAGACAAGAATTTGAAATCATGCTCAGAGTGCTATAAAACAATATATCCTTAGACCCAGCAATACTACTGCTGGGTCTATTTCCCAAAGAAATCAGGAAAAAAGAAGGAATTTTATTTGTTCCAAAATATTTACAGCAGTTCTTTGTGGTGTCAAAGAACTGGAAATCAAGATGTCCATTAATTGGGGAATAGCTAAACAAACTGAGGTATATAATTGGGATGGAATATTACTGTGCCATAAAAAAACGATGAGCAGATTAACTTTTTAAAGACTTTGAAAGAACTACATGAGATAATGAAGAATGAAACAAGTAGAACCAAGAGAACATTATTTATTCAGCTAGAAATGTAATACTTGAAGGATAATTTGTAAATGTTCAACTCCAGAGAAAGAACTGAAAAAAAAAACATGAAAGACATAATCTATGTATAAAAGTTACTCTGTTAAGTGGTTAAATGGAACTGAGATGTAGGGGACCTCTAGATTTCAGGAATAATCTGTAGGGCCTTGAACCAGTGGCAGAGAACAGACACTCCCAAACCCCCTTAAGGATGCTAGAGAACTCCAGCACTTATAACATATAACATGCTTGGTTCAGTGCCCCAGGAGATGGGGAGGGCCAGTACAGTAACTGTTACATCTATCTGAGAGCCTTTAAACCAAATACAAAAATAAATTGAACTTACAACTATATTTTCAAATCAAAGGCAGCCAGGAGGCACAAAAAATAGAGCATCAGGCCTGGAGCTAGAAGACTTGAGTTCTAAATCCAGCCTCGGACACATATTATCTCTGTGACTCTGTCCAAGTCACTTATCCTCTGTTTACTTCAATTTCTTCATCTGCAAAATGAGAATAATCACACCTGTTTTCCAAGGTTGTTGTGAAAATCAAATGAAATAATTGTAAAGCATTTAGCACAGGGCCTGGCACATAGAAAAAGCTATATAAACAAAATCTAATATTATTATTATTAAATCACTGGATTGCAAATTGTTGAACCAAGATTTTTATAAATAACATAGCACATTCAATCATATTGCTCTCACTAAAAATGTTGTAATTAATTTTTTTTCAAATGAAGACCTGCCTTCTCCCTCTCCTCCACACTCCCAACCCTATGGGGGAAATGGGAAAGCAAGAAAAAAAAAATCCCTTTGTTACACACACGTATAATCTAGCAAAAGAACTGACTATTTCTAAAAAAAGTTTCAAGGGGCAGCTGGGTGGCTCAGTGGATTGAGAACCAGGCCTAGAGACAGCAGGTTCTAGGTTCAGATCTTGCCTCAGACACTGCCTAGCTCTGTGACCCTGGGTAAGTCACTTAACCCCCATTGTCTAGCCCTTATCACTCTAAAGTAAGGGTTTAAAAAATTGTTTTAATTAAAAAGAAAAGTTTCAATCTGTACTCTGAATCCATCCCCTCTCTTTCAGAAAGAAAGCAACCTGTTTACAATGAGTCCTCTGGGGCAATTTGGAATTATGCCCAAAGGGCTATAAAAGAATGCATACATTTTGATCCAGCAATACCACTGCTAGATCTGAATTCCAAAGTGATAAAAAAAAAAGTGGAGAAGGATCTGTTTGTACAAAAATATTATAGCAAAGAATTGGAAACTAAAGGGATGTCCCTCAATTGGGGAATGACTAAACAAGATGTGATAGATGATGGTGATAGAATACTATTGTGCTATAAAGAATGATGAACAGGATGATTTCAGAAAGAGCTGGAAAGGCAAGTCAAAAACCAATTGGAAATTAAACAATATGATTCTCCAAAACCAAATTGTAAAAGAAGAAATCATAGAAACAATCAACAATTTCATTGAAGAGAATGACAATGATGAGACATCCTACCAAACTCTGTGGGATGCAGCCAAGGCAGTACTCAGGGGGAAATTTATATCCTTGAGTGCATATATTAACAAATTAAGGAGGGCAGAGATTAATGAATTGGGCATGCAACTCAAAAAATTAGAAAGCGAACAAATAAAAAACCCCCAGATGAAAACTAAATTAGAAATACTAAAAATTAAGGGAGAAACTAATAAAATTGAAAGTAAAAGAACTATTGAATTAATAAATAAGACTAGAAGCTGGTATTTTGAAAAAACAGATAAAATAGACAAAGTACTAGTCAATCTAATAAGAAAAAGGAAAGAAGAAAACCAAATTGACAGTATTAGAGATGAAAAGGGAGACCTCACCTATAATGAAGGGGAAATTAAGGCAATCATTAAGAACTATTTCGCCCAATTATATGGCAACAAATATAATAATTTAGGAGATATGGATGAATATTTACAAAAATATAAATTGCCTAGATTAACAGCAGAAGAAATAGAATACCTAAATAATCCCATATCAGAAATAGAAATTGAACAAGCCATTAAAGAACTCCCTAAGAAAAAATCACCAGGACCTGATGGATTCACAAGTGAATTCTATCAGACATTCAAAGAGCAACTAATCCCAATACTATACAAATTATTTGATATGATAAGCAAAGAAAGAGTCCTACCAAATTCCTTTTATGACACAAATATGGTACTGATTCCAAAGCCAGGTAGACCAAAAACAGAAAAAGAAAACTATAGACCAATCTCCCTAATGAACATAGATGCAAAAATCTTAAATAGAATATTAGCAAAGAGACTCCAGCAAGTAATTAAGAAGGTCATCCACCATGATCAGGTGGGATTTATACCAGGAATGCAAGGATGGTTCAACATTAGGAAAACCATCCACATAATTGACCAGATCAACAGTCTAACAAACAAAAACCACATGATTATCTCAATAGATGCTGAAAAAGCCTTTGACGAAATACAGCATCCATTCCTATTGAAAACACTGAAAAGTATAGGAATAGAAGGACCTTTCCTAAAAATAATAAACAATATATACCTAAAACCATCAACAAGCATTATATGCAATGGGGATAAATTAGAAGCCTTCCCAATAAGATCAGGAGTGAAACAAGGATGCCCATTATCACCTCTACTATTCAACATAGTACTAGAAACACTAGCAATAGCAATTAGAGAAGAAAAAGACATCGAAGGTATCAAAATAGGCAATGAGGAAACTAAGCTATCACTCTTTGCAGATGATATGATGGTATACTTAAAAAATCCTAGAGAATCAACTAAGAGGCTGGTAGAAATAATCAACAACTTTAGCAAAGTGGCAGGATACAAAATAAATGCACATAAATCATCAGCATTTCTATATATTTCCAACACATTAGAACAGCAAGAGGTAGAAAGAGAAACACCATTTAAAATCACCCTAGACAATATAAAATACTTGGGAATCAATCTAACAAAACAAACACAGCTATTATACGAAAACAACTACAAAACACTTTCCAAACAAATAAAACTGGACCTCAACAATTGGAAAGCCATTAACTGTTCATGGGTAGGATGAGCTAACATAATAAAAATGAACATCCTACCCAAATTAATTTACCTATTTAGTGCCATACCTATCAA
>NW_025369193.1:0-3585 GCF_016433145.1 Gracilinanus agilis | reverse complement strand
AATCTCAGATTTGAACTCTTCCATAGCTTGTGAGGAGTTTTCCTTATTTGGGGAGGGTCTGGATGGTTGTTTGTTCTCCTCCTCTGTTTGCTCGGTTGTCTGGATTTTCTCTGTGTAGAAGCTGTCGAGTGTTAAAGACTTCTTTTTTTTGTTATTATTCTTTCTCTTCTGAATTTCCTGTAACTGATTAGCCATCATTAGCCCAGCAGCTTCTCAGGTTTATCCTCGCTCTCTGTGTCTGTCTGAGATCTATTGGCTCCTGAGGTCTGAGTTCTAGTTTTTTCCAAGGTCAAGCCCCCTGGTGGGCCCTCTTGCTTGATCCTCTGCAGGAGGTTTCTTTACAAGTCTCAGGGCGCTGCTTCCACAGTCGTATACCCGTCTTCACTGGTTCCCCACTTAGGCTTTAGTTCCTGGCTGTGTTTGCCTCCACCCACGCCTCTGCTCAGCTGGCACCCACGCTTCTGCTTAGCGGGCGCGCGCCCAGCGTCCGCTCCCGCGCGCGCGCGCTCAGATTTCGCGTGCGTTCTTGACTTAATGGGGTCCTAAGTCTTGCTGCTCTCAGGAACAGGTCCCGGAGCTGCCGATGACTCGATGGGTGCCCCAAACTTGCTCTATTTCTTTTTAGCTGGGTTCGGAGCTATAGGTGAGTGTGGAGGGGGTGGGGGTGGGGCGGTTGCTCAGCTTGCGATTGAGTGAGTGAGAGCCCTTTTTAGCCTGGAGATGTCTCGATTCCACGTACCTTCCACGCTGTGCCCTGTTGTGGGGTTCCTCCGTTCGTCTGGACTTGTTTTTATGTCCCCTTGAGGAGTTTTGTGTGTTTCGGTCAGGAGAGGTTAAGAGCTGCTTCTTACTCTGCCGCCATCTTAATCCGGAAGTCCTATTTTATTTTTTTTAAACCCTTAACTTCTGTGTATTGGCTGCTAGGTGGAAGAGTGGTAAGGGTGGGCAATGGGGGTCAAGTGACTTGCCCAGGGTCACACAGCTGGGAAGTATCTGAGGCTGGATTTGAACCCAGGACCTCCCATCTCTAGGCCTGACTCTCAATCCCCACTGAGCTACCCAGCTGCCCCCTCAAAATAACATTTTAAACATTTAGCTCTCCCCTCTATTTTTTTTAAACATGAGATTAATTAGGGAATTACTGTAAAAATTCTCTTAAACCTTAATTCACTTTGTTCAAGATTCAACCCATTGATGAAATATTTCTCCATATCCAACTCTTTTAATTATTGTAGTTAATACCATGTGGACAGAATTTACATATTGCTTAACCTTTCAGAATTCAGGAACTTATCATAAATTGCTGACATCTACAAAATGAATACAGAATTTAGATTATCATAATAATATTATTTTTTAGAAAGGTAAGTTAGGAAATAACACTCTCTTTTACTTTTGAGCTTGATATCAATTTAGGTCGGTCAAATAATATGCAATTAATCCTTTGCCATAAGTTAGAATAATTTCTATAATAAAAATGATCAGTAAAACCTTTTAAAACAATAATTTTACAAGTATAATTGCATACACAATATCTACCAAGTCTATGATCATTACTGAACATAAGATTATTGAAAAAAAATTTTTTTTGGTTAAAACCCTGACCTTCTATCTTAGAATCAATATTATGTATTGGTATCAAGGCAGAAGAGCGGTAAGGGCTGGGCAATGGGGGTCAAGTGACTTGCCCAGGGTCACACAGCTAGGAAGTGTCTGAAGCTAAATTTGAACCTAGGACCTCCCTACTCAAGGCCTGGCTCTCAATTCACTGAGCCACCCAGCTGCCACTTAATGAAAATTTTACAAATAACAATACAGACAAGTTACCCATAATGCTATAAAACCTGATAGACAATTTGCAAATACTGAATTATGATTTTCATATTCAGAATCTGAAAATTTTCTAAGTTTAGCAAGCACAATTAAGAATTAAGATGTTACTTTTAAAATAACATACACATTCACTCTACTTTTGTAGACACAATATAGAAAATCCAGTTGATAAACTATTTCTCCTTTTGCAAAATGATTAGTTTCTCATTAAGTTTATATCTGCTCTTTGTTTTTCATCTTTTTTAATCTGGTTAGCAATGAAAAAGAGTAAAAAGGACATATAGATATTACAATTTCTATTATTATTATTATTATTATTATTATTATTATTATTATTATTATTATTATTATTGTTACATTTATTTTGGATGATTAGACCAAAACAGAGGTAAATAAAACCAAGCACAAACAATAGAGTTTTGTATTAAGGAAAAAAAGGAAATGTAGATCATAAGTACAGATATATAGTACAAAAGTAGCAACTTAAAAAAAACAAAATCAGGACAAAAAACAAACACTGATCTTGAATATTTTGTCATTGAAGGTCTAGAATTGGCCAGTTCTGAGCATGTTGTCCTAGTGGTGACAATCCGGCTATTACTAATCTATTTGTAGCCTCATTAACTGCATTCTTTTCTCCAGAGCTGAGAAGTCTGCCAAGCAGATCACTGACATCTTCCCAGTTTGGATTAAAACTGCTGAATATCGCTTGAACCAATTTTATCACATTAAGAGGATTCTCATCAAAGCTGGGACACTCTTTTTTTCCAAGTGCTAAATCAGGTGGACTAAAGGGACGACGCACTCTAATATTTACTAGTCCTACCTCACTCTAAAATATTTTTTCCCTTAAAGGGAACATTTCCTCTTGCCTGATGGTTATAATGTAGGGGAGAAATAGGGGCTTGTGGCATCCAATTAAATTTCTCTCCTTCTGTTCTTATCAATCACCCTAAGTCCCTCCAGCAATACCAAGAATTTATATACTCTGAATATTGTATTTGAAGAGCCATTCTAAAGTCCTCTAAAATTTCTGGTTGTAAACATCCAATTTTGGCCAAAACAAATCATTTAAGGAGTTTTGAACAGTATTAGACCAAACTTCACTCAGTTTAATTGCTTTAACTTTTGTCGTGTTAGCGTGGATAGGAAATTTTCCTTGTCCCCAAGCTTGAAGTAATTGCAAAAGAGGAGTCTCTAAGGGAATGAAATGGCCAATATCCATTTCAGAAAGATCTGTAACACAAAAATTTTGACCTTAATGAGTTTCCTTTATCTTATCTAATTTACACACAAGCTCCAGAGGTATCTATCTACTACCCAGGATAGCCTTATCAATATTTAAATGTTTTACATGAAAGAGTGTCATACCAATAATCAATTCTAATAAATTTGTAACTTTTTTTCAAGCCCTCAAGATTCCAGTCGAACCTGCATAGATAGTCAATCAATTTAAAATGCTCTTGGTGATCCAATACATAACTTTGAGGACTTCTGTTGAATACAAATTACTTTAGAGCTCATGGATAACAAAGAATGGACACACTTAGGGGAAGCCAAAACCAGCAGGCTTCCCAATGAGACAGACTCAAACAAATACACGTTTCCTTTTAAAGGAAATTGTTAACCCTTTGCAAAAAAGAACGAATATAAGTACCCACATATATATTTCAGTGGAGACATCCAGACTATAGTGGAGCCTTCCCTTCTCTTCCCTTCCCTTCCCTTCCCTTCTCTTCCCTTCCCTTCCCT
>NW_025369192.1:0-6042 GCF_016433145.1 Gracilinanus agilis | reverse complement strand
AATCTCAGTTTTGAACTCTTCCATAGCTTGTGAGGAGTTTTCCTTATTTGAGGAGGGTCCGGATGCTTGTTTGTTCTCCTCCTCTGTTTGCTCGGTTGTCTGGATTTTCTCTGTGTAAAAGCTGTCGAGTGTTAAAGACTTCTTTTTCTTGTTATTATTATTCTTTCTCTTCTGAACTTCCTGTGACTGATTAGCCATCATTAGCCCAGCAGCTTCTCAGATTTATCCTCGCGCTCAGTGTCTGTTCGCGGTCTATTGGTTCCTGCGGTCTGAGTTCTGGTTTTTTCCAAGGTCAAGCCCCCTGGTGGACCCCCTTGCTTGACCCTCTGCAGGAGGTTCCTTTACAAGTCTCAGGGCGCTGCTTCCACAGTCGTATACCCGTCTGCACTGGTTCCCCACTCAGGTTTTCAGAGCTTTAGTTCCTGGCTGTGTCTGCCGCCACCCACGCCTGCGCCCAGCGTCCACTCTCTGCTCCCGCACTCAGATTTCGCGTGTGTTTTTTGACTTAATGGGGTCCTAAGTCTTGCTGCTCTCAGGAACAGGTCCCGGAGCTGCTGATGACTCGATGGGTGCCCCAAACTTGCTCTATTTCTTTTTAGCTGGGTTCAGAGCTATAGATGAGTGTGGAGGGGGTGGGGGTGGGGCGGTTGCTCAGCCCGCGATTAAGTGAGAGCCCTTTATAGCCTGGAAATGTCTGGATTCCACGTACCTTCCACGCTGTGCCCTGTTGTGGGGTTCCTCCGTTCGTCTGGACTTGTTTTTATGTCCCCTTGAGGAGTTTTGTGTGTTTCGGTCAGGAGAGGTTAAAAGTTGCTTCTTACTCTGCCGCCATCTTAACCCGGAAGTAGCATAAAATGTTTTTGAAAGGCATATCAGGTCAATTAGGTCACTAATACAGATATTATGTTGTGAGGTAGTATATGCATCGTTCAAGTACAAGGATCAATCAAATAAAGTGTAACAAAATAGTGCAAAATCCAACAATAGAGCATTCTCATCACAATAGGCAAATACAATCAATAGTCAAATATAATAGGTGCAGGTAATAATACTTAGTACAGAGAGGGGGCAGCTGGGTAGCTCAGTGGATTGAGAGCCAGGCCTAGAGACGGGAGGTCCTAGGTTCAAATCCGGCCTCAGACACTTCCCAGCTGTGTGACCCTGGGCAAGTCACTTGACCCCCATTGCCTACCCTTGCCAATCTTCCACCTATAAGTCAATACGCAGAAGTTAAGGGTTTAAAAAAATACTTAGTACAGAGAATTATTCATTATCAATAGGGGGTACTCATTTCACATGACTGCAATGAATCCATGAGTCCCTCTCCCCAATTTTAATGGCTGTTGGTGTAGGTAATAGGACTTGGAATGGTCCATCATAAGCAGGTTCAGTTGATCCAGTACGTTTGAAATTTTTTTATGTACACACTATCACCTGGGTTCAAATCATGAAGTGAAAAGTCTAAGGGGCCTGCTTGAACAGCAACTCCAGAGTCATGGAGTTCTCGCAATTTTGTTTGTAATTGTCTGATAAGTGGCAACGGTTGCATCCCCTCCTAACAATGAAGTATAGGCAGGGTTGAATGGTTGTGCCTGAATAGGTGGATGTCCAAATAGCATCTCAAATGGTGAGACGTCTAAATCGCCTCTGGGTCTGCTTCTGAGATAAAATAAGGCCAGAGGTAGAACTTCAGGCCATTCCAAATGAGTCTCCGTGCATAATTTGCCAATCATAGTTTTAAGTTCCTTATTCATCCTTTCAACTTGGCCAGAGTACTGGGGATGACATGGTGTATGAAACTTAGGAGTTATCCCTAAACATGAATAGATTTATGATAAGACTGAGTCAGTAAAGTGAGTTCCTCTATCAGAATCAATACGTGCTGGCAGACCAAAACGAAGAATAATCTCTTTCAAAATGATTTTGGCAACAAAAGCCGCTGCGGCCTGAGCTATAGGAAAAGCTTCAGGCCACCTGGTCAGTTGATCGACTATCACCAGACAAAATTTATAGTGTCCAGCTTTTGGCATAGAGATAAAATCAATTTGCAAATGTTCAAATGGTGTGTAAGCTAGAGGACATCCACCAAAAGCTTTTTCTCAAAAAGTGTGCTGATTAAAGGCCTGGCAGGTGACAAGCTGTACATATTTTGGAAGCAATTGTAGTTATTCCATGTGCTATCCATACTCTTTTAACAGAGTCTACAATGCCTTGGGTGCCAAAATGACCATGTTTATGGATAGAATGACAGATTTGGTTATAGAAAGCCCAAGGTAGCAGGGGCTTGCCTTCAGATGACACCCATATTCCATTTATCTGTTTTGCTTTAAATCTCTGCTTCCATTTTCCCACTTCCTTGTCATTATAGGAAAGGGATAGATCCAAATTATCAGTAATTGGTAGTGGCATAATTAACTCAGGTCCTTCTAAGGCTGCTAGTTTGGCTGCAGCATCTGCTCGATCATTTCCCCTGGAGACAGGGTCAGTGCCACCTGTGTGTGCAGAGCAGTGAACAACAGCTATGGCTTCATGGCGTTGGATGGTAGAAAGAAGTTCAGTGATAAGGTCTGCATTGGCAATACACTTTCCAGCTGATGTTAAGAATCCCCTTTGAAGCCATAACATGCCCACAGCATGACATATGCCAAATGCATAACGGGAGTCTGTGTAAATTGTGACCCTTTTGTTCTGTGCAATGATACAAGCATGTTTTAAAGCTGTGAGTTCTGCACCTTGTGCACTCACATGTGAGGGCAAAGAAGCTGACCATAGAGTCTCCAATTCTGTAACTACTGCAGCTCCTGTATAGCGCACACCCTCTCTCATAAAAGAAGAACCATCTGTAAATAATATTAAATCTGGATTCTCCAAAGGGGTGTCCAGTAAATCACTACGAGGTTTATCAACAGTGGACACCAAAGATGTACAATCATGTAAAGGTTCTTCAGAAATTGGTAAGTCAGGGAGCAAGGTTGCAGGATTAAGAGCTCCACAGCATTTTAATGTGATATGTTAATTATTCAATAGGGTTATCTCATATCTCGTAATCCTTTGATCAATAAATGCTTGAGTTCTATGTCTTAATAACAATGCCTCTACCTCGTGCAGGCACATTATTGTCAGAGGGCATCCTAATACCAAATCAGCAGATTTTGTCACTAATAAAGCTGTGGCAGCTACTCCTCTAAGGCATTGTGGTGCTCCTGCAACTACTGGGTCCAGCTGGGCTGAATAATAGGCTACTGGGCGTTGATCAGGCCCCAAAAGTTGAGTTAGAACACCTGAGGCTACTCCTTTCCTTTCATGGACATATAAAGTAAATGGTTTGTCATAATTTGGAATACCAAGAGCAGGGGCAGACAGGATAGCATGTTTTAAATTTGAAAGAGCTGTTCAGTGTTCCTTTTCTAATTTAAGTGGTTCAGGGACTGTGTTTTTTGTGAGTGCTACAAGAGACTTAGTGATTTCTCCATAGCAGGGGATCCATTGCCGACAAGATCCTGTTGCTCCAAGTATTGCCCTCAATTTTTTTAGTGGTAGGATCACTTAAATTTTGGATACTTTCAATACATTGTGGAGAAATTAAACGGGACCCAGCAGTTAAAATAAATCCTAAATATTGCACTTTTGGGAGACACCAATGAACCTTTTCTTTTGAGATTTTGTGGCCTCTTTATGTAATTCTAAAAGAAGATGTTTACTATCTTCTTGACATGTTGTGGCATCTGGTGAGGCCAACAGTAAATCATCTACATATTTAATTGACTTGCTGTTTTTAAATATAATATTGTCTGTGTCTTGGCTCAAAATCTGTGCAAAAAGGGTTGGGCTTTTGACATACCATTGGGGTAACCATGCCCATGTCCCCTGAGAACCTTTCCAGTTGAAAGCAAAGATATGTCTGGAGTCCTCATGTATAGGTATGGAAAAGAAGGCTGAGCAGAAGTCTATTACTATAAAGTATGTATCTGTGCTAGGAATAGAAGAAATGATAGTATTTATATTGGAGACTACAGGGTGTCTCTTTATAACATGATTGTTCACTGCCCTCACGTCCTGGACAAATCGATAGAGATGCTTGCCATCAGGCCCCAATTTTGGCTTTTTAACAGGCAGGATTGGAGTATTGTATTCAGATTTACAGGGAATTATGATACCTTGGTCAATTAGTGAATTTATCACTGTGGTAATGCCCTCTATTGCCTCCTTCGAGAGAGGATACTGAGGAATGGGAGGAGGTGGGCTAGGTTTTGTTTTAATTTGGACAGGGACAGCTGATTTAAGTATGCCAACATCAGAAGGTGATGTGGCCCAGAGAGACTCAAGTATATCTTTTGGAATTTCAAAAGTCGGAGACCCCTTTATCTCATGACTATCTGAAAGGAGCACAGGGAGCAAAGTTAAGGATTCCTCAGGCAATTCCAGTTACATAGAGCCATCTGGACAGCAATTTATTGTGGCTCTAAGCTTACATAAAAGATATCTCCCCAATAGGTTTATAGGGGAGCCTGGCATCAATAGGAAGGAGTGCTCCACATTTAGGGGCCCTACAGCTACTGTTCTAGGGGAGAGCTTTGGTACCACTTGGGGTTTTCCTGATACCCCCACTACACTTATTGCTCCTATGGAATTGCAATATGGGTCTGGTGTACTCTTCAATACAGATCTGGAAGCTCCAGTGTCCACAAGACAGTCATAATAGGCATTTCCAACCTTTAATGTTACATAAGGCTCTTCAGTATGGGGGGGGCAGTGGATGGGAACAACAGGTAGTAAGGCATCAGGGTCTGGAAAATCAAAGTTTGTATCCTTTGATCCCTGTGCCTCAACCCCCTCCACCCCCCTGTACACCTTCATAATATTTGGGTGGGCCCATGGGCTCCTCCTTGAGGGGGTGTAGCATGCTGGGTGGTTCGGGGCCAAGCTCCACTCAAGCGATACTGCTCTGGAGTCATTTGGTATGAGTTATCAATTGCTTGATCCATATATCTAGATTTGTTACTAGTCCTAAAGTCACGATCCCTGAAATCATTGTTTCCATAATTGTTATTATTTCTATAATTTCTATAATCATTATCTCTATAATTTCTATAATCGTTATTTCTATAATTATTATTTCTATAATTATAATTATTTCTAAAGTTGTAATTACTGAAGTTATTATTTCTAGATACCTGATTCCAAGTCCTACAGTTCATCAATATATGACCCCTTCTTCCACAAAATTGGCATATAAGGGGCTGAAATTTAGATTCATGGAGAGGGGCAATTGCCATTGGTTTAGTAGCAGACTCTTGTAGTCATTTTTCAGCTCTATCGCTTACAACAGAGTCAGTCAAGGAGTCTAGTCTCTTATTAAACATGTCCATATTCTTTTTAAATATGCCCAATAAACTATTACTCTCTTCCTGTTTCTCTTTATGTTTGTTAAAGACATAAGCAGCAGTTCTCCTTAACTCATCAAGGTCCATTTCGGGCCATGTAGGGCAATCTGTTTTAAAATGATCTACAATCTCTTTATAAGACTTATGGACAAATTGTTCCTTTATTTGCCTTACATCCTTTTCAACAGAAAGTTCAAGTTCCATGTATCTATTTCCCAGTTCAATGATCCTGTCCATGAATTGCGAGGGTGTCTCATCATCAGATTGTGTAATGCTTTTAAATTTGGACCAGGCCTGAGGTTTCTCAGCACATGCTCACATTGCTTTTAGAAGGGCACCCCTAGCAAGACATAAGTCTGAGCAGTCTTTGTGATCGTTATACTGCCAGTTAGGATCTTCAGATGGCCAGCGTACTGCATTACATCCTTGGAGTTTGTTAGCATAGGCGAGAATTTTAGTCCTCTCCCGTTCCGTTAGGAGAGTCCGGAGCAATTTTTCTGTGTCTTTATATGTGGGCTCATAATCATAGAAAATATCCTCAAATTTTTTTTATTACTGTTAAGGGTTCTTCCGTGAAGGACGGGCAATTTTCTTTTAAATCTTCTATGTCCTGGCTCGTGAAAGGCTTATATTGTTTCAATGTGACCACATCCCCATC
>NW_025369191.1:0-2358 GCF_016433145.1 Gracilinanus agilis | reverse complement strand
CTCAACAATTGGAAAACCATTAATTGTTCATGGGTAGGACGAGCTAACATAATAAAAATGAACATTCTACCCAAGTTAATTTACCTATTTAGTGCCATACCTATCAAATTACCAAAAAACTTCTTTACTGAATTAGGAAAAACTATAACAAAGTTCATTTGAAATAACAAAAGATCAAGAATATCAAGGGAAATAATGAAAAAAAAATGTGAAGGAAGGGGCCCTAGCAGTACCAGACATTATACTATACTATAAAGCAGCAGTCATTAAAACAATATGGTACTGGCTAAGAGATAGAAGGGAGGATCAGTGGAATAGACTTGGGGTTAATGACATCAGCAAGGCAGTGTACGATAAACCCAAAGAGCCCAACTTTTGGGACATGAATCCACTATTTGACAAAAACTGCTGGGAAATTTGGAAAACAATATGGGAGAGATTAGGTCTAGATCAACATCTCACACCCTACACCAAGATAAATTCAGAATGGGTGAATGACCTGAATATAAAGAGGGAAACTATAAATAAGTTAAGTGAACACAAAATAGTATACCTGTCAGATCTCCGGGAAAGGAAAGATTTTAAAACCAAACAAGAGTTAGAGAAAATTACAAAATGTAAATTAAATGCTTTTGATTATATTAAACTAAAAAGCTTTCGTACAAATAAAAATAATGTAGCCAAAATCAGAAGGGAAACAACAAATTGGGAAAAAATCTTTATAACAAAAAACTCTGACAGGGGTCTAATTACTCAAATATACAAGGAGTTAAATCAATTGTATAAAAAATCAAGCCATTCCCCAATTGAAAAATGGACAAGACACATGAATAGGCAATTCTCAGGTAAAGAAATCAAAAGTATCAATAAGCACATGAGAAAGTGTTCTAAATCTCTAATAATTAGAGAAATGTAAATCAAAACAACTCTGAGGTATCACCTCACACCTAGCAGATTGGCTAAAATGAAAGAAGGGGAGAGTAATGAATGTTGGAGGGGATGTGGCAAAATTGGGACATTAATGTTTTGCTGGTGGAGCTGTGAACTGATCCAGCCATTCTGGCTGGCAATTTGGAATCATGCTCAAAGGACTATAAAAGACTGCCTGCCCTTTGATCCAGCCATACCATTGCTGGGTTTGTACCCCAAAGAGATCATAGATAAACAGACTTGTACGAAAATATTTATAGCTGTGCTTTTTGTGGTGGCAACAAATTGGAAAAGGAGGGGATGTCCTTCAATTGGGGAATGGCTGAACAAACTGTGGTGTATGCGGGTGATGGAATACTATTGTGCTAAAAGGAATAATAAACTGGAGGAATTCCTGGTGAACTGGAGAGACCTCCAGGAAGTGATGCAGAGCAAGAGGAGCAGAGCCAGAAGAACACTGTACACAGAGACTGGTAAAATCGAATGCAATGGACCTCTGTACTAGCAGCAATGCAATGACCCAGGACAGCTCTGAGGCATTTATGGTAAAGATGCTACCCACATTCAGAGGAAGATCTGCATGAGAGGAAACATAGAAGATAATCAATTGCTTGAATGCAGGGGCTAAGGAGGACATGATTGGGGATGTAGACTCGAAACGACCATACCAATACGACTATCAATAATTTGGAAATAGGCCCTGAACAAGGACACATGTTACAACCAGTGGAAATGTGCATCGGCCATGGGTGGGGGGAGGGCGGGGAGTGAAGGGGAAAGTAGGGGCATAAAGTATGTAAACAGGTTAAAAATGAATATTAATAAATGTTAAAAAAAAAAAAAAGGAGACAGCTTGACAGACTCAGTCCAGTAGAGCTTGTCAGGCTGGGAGTGGCATAGCCTTTCTATTATTACTACAAAGATCTGTGTTTCTCCATTACCCTTTTTTAAACAAAACCCAGCTATGTTTGCTGCAGATGGAAATGCTACTGGCCACCTTGTTAATATATCAACCAATACTAAACAATACTTATATTTTCCTGCTTTAGGCATACTTATATAGTCGATCTGTAAATTTTCAAATGGGCAGGATGCTAAAAGTCAAATGAAATGATATTTATTAAAAGCCTTTAGAGCACATAGTAGACAATATGCAAATGTTTACTGCTTTCCATTAATCTTATAGACAGGAAAGTCAGTCATCAAAAAGCAGCTCTGTGGGAAAATTGGAAAACAGTATGGGAAAAGTTAGGTTTAGATCAGTACTTCATACTCTATAGCAGGGGTCGGCAAAGTATGACTCTTTCTGCAGGAGCCATAAAGTCATTTTTTTCAGGTGCTGTTACAGAAGCAGCACTGTGAGCCCTGGACGGCTCTCACGAAATTACATTTTAAAAAATGTGGCGTTTATGGCTCTCACAGCCAAAA
>NW_025369190.1:0-2953 GCF_016433145.1 Gracilinanus agilis | reverse complement strand
TATATATATGTATATATATATGAAGAAGAATAAAGTATATGAATATTAGAAAGATAGAAAGGAATCAGGTTATGAAGAGCTTTAACTATTAGAGTATTTTATATTTGATCCCAAGATAATAAAAAACCATTGTTATTTATTGAATAGGGAGGGGACATGGTGAGACCTCTGGTTTAAGAAATCACTTTGAACACATCGATGACAGGGCAGCCTGGAGAAAGGGAGACCAGCTAGAAGGGATAAAAAAATGATTTAAGAGAACAATGTTAGCTGAATTTCTATAGTTTGTTATATGTGTCCAGATATCATCCTATCTATCTGATTCTGTCCTCTGACATTTCCATACTTCAGTTCTAGGGGATATCATGCAGTATAAATAGACAAAGGAATAGCTAAGGAGCACGGAGGGTAGACTGTCAAACCTGGAGTCAGGGAGACTCAATCAACTTCCCAAGTTCAAATCTGACCTCAGATACCAATTAGCTAGTAAACTGTGCAACCCTGTTTGCCTCAGTTTTCTCATCTGTAAAATATATCTGTAATGGAATATATTTGTAAAATATCTGGAGAAGGATGTGACAAACACTCTAATTATCTTTGCCAAGAAAACCCCAAATGAGGTCACAAAGAGTCAGACACAACTGAAAAAACAACAACAACAAAAGTAGACAATGCTGGACTTTGAGTCACCTCTGACCCTTATTAACTATATCGGTCTGTACAAATAGAAACCTTTCTGGGTCTCAGTTTCTTCATCTGTCAAATATAGTGGGAAAATGAGCTAAATCTTGCTGTGGGGTTGGGGCATTGAAACAAAGGTCACAAACCTTTCTGGCTTTCTCCAACCAACCCAGCTTTTATAATTTCCACAGAATAGAGAATCATGGGAAAACAGCTTCACTCAGGCTCTCTCTGCCTAGGGATAGAGAATCTTGTGAATACTTAACCCAAGGAAGAAAAACCCAATAATAATGAAAATATTTCTGACCATATGTCAAAAGAATGTTAGACTGAAGTAGTCATTTTACAGTTGACAAAAGAGGTACAGAGGTGAACTGAGATCTTACTGACTCTAGAATCATCTACTATGTCACTTAGCAACTGCTACTTTATCTGGCAAATATACATTAATTTTCTGTTGCAAATGTAGAATCATTCAATGGATGAATAAGTGAAAAAGAAAATAGGCATATTTTCTATTAGAGGATAGGACACTGAAAATCACAGAAGAGACCTTAGAAATCCAATTCTCTCATCCCTTCATTTAAGTGTTAGGATAACTGAGGATTAGAAGATAAGTGGTTTCCCCAAAGTCAATGAGTCAAAAGTTGGCAGAGTTAGGACTCAATCCAGGTCCTCTGATTCCAAAATGCAGTACTCTGCCCCTTTTCTAATGTCAATGTCTTGAAAGTTATTAAAATGTAGGAATAAGCAACTCCAAAGAAATATATTCCTGTATTCTTAATCCATTCTAACACTTTCAGTGTGCTGAGGCTAAAGAAACCTGGGCGTGATGCCCTGAGATTGTCACTTTTTCACACTGATTTTATGAGAGTCCCAGAAGCTTTTAGGTGTAGCTATTCAGAAATTCAAATTGACTATAAATTTTGCACGATGATTGATGGCTTGGAAGGCTGAGTCATGACACTATTTTAGGAAATGAGGCTCCAGTGCTTGGCTTCATGCATAACTATTGCTATTGAAATTCAGCCCCCAACTGAGAGAGGGGGAAAAAATCTGCTGGGTTCAAGACTGCCAGCAGTTAAATGGGCTCATTAACAGACAGAGTTGTCCAAAGGGAAATGCCTTGGCCCAAACAGGTTTCTGTGTGGTCTTATATGGGCATGAAAGTAAGGGAAATGTCTTTAAACTTATAATCTTGTACATATGAGTGGTAGAATTGAATATGACTAAAACACTTGGTTTAACAACAAAACTAAGGAATAGTAGGGACCTGCAAATACCAACTTCATTACTCCCAAGGTCAATTTAATGAGCCACAGTGAATGGGAACTCACCAGATGTCTCAGTTGCACCCAGTTCCATGATGGATTTATTAGTTTTACAAGGGGAAGAGAAGAAAATAAACACTTTGTATAGTACCTACTATGTGCCAGGCACTGAGTGAGAGGAGGAGGAGGAAAAGGAAAAGGAGGAAGAAGAGGAAGAGGAGAAGAAAAAGGAGGAGAAGGAAGCAACCAGCTTGTAAGTTTTGGTCAATCTTCACGTCCATATTTAGCAACCTTCTTAAGAGCAGCTTTCAGTCAGTGACTAGGTTCTCTGTCACTCTTCTACAAGCCTTGTCCACCTAACTTTAACCCCGATCACTGGAACCTGCCCTTAAGGGTAATTCATCTTACCTTTTTTTTTCAAAACTCAAATATGAGTTGAGATTGACCCTTTCCTAGTTAGTCCTGAGTTAATTCCTGAGCCACATATAGTAAAGATTTCAGAAATTTTGGAATCATTTCAAATTAAGAACAGTCAATATTAATTTCTGATAATAAGACCTTTCCTCTGTTTCATTGCTAATTAATAGGAGATGGTGAGAAAATAGATAAGGGGAGAAGGAGGTACAATACTTCTTGGTAATTATTTAAAGTGGAAAATGAACTAGTTCCTGACAAATGTCATTTTGAAAAACCCAGGAAACTCCTACAAATATAAAATACACTCCTCTCACTCCTTAGGAAAGGAATTCATCTCTCCACCCTGTAGATGACACTCTCAAATCTCTATTCTTCTCTGCTCAGGAGTATCCTTTACTTCTTCCTCATAACTCTTCTTCAAAATTCTTGAAAGAGCTCAAAACTGACCCAACCATTCTTCTACTCACTCTCCTCAATTTCTGTCTCCCTAAGCTGCTTAGAGAGAGAAGAAAAAAAGGAGGGGAGGGAAGAAAGAAAGAAAGAAAGAAAGAAAGAAAGAAAGAAAGAAAGAAAGAAAGAAAGAA
>NW_025369189.1:0-3694 GCF_016433145.1 Gracilinanus agilis | reverse complement strand
CATTTTTTGTATCCTCCCCTAGACCCACTCCTTCTTATTGCACTATTTTCTTTTTACTCCAGTGGTTTGCTTTCAGCCAGTATCCCTTATCCCCTCCCTTGATTGACTTCCCTTTCTGTCCCCTCCCTTGTTGTTCCCTTCTTTTTGTTTTTTTAAAGACGGAATGAATTCCCTCCCCCTTCTTCTTCCCTCCCTTTTTGGCCTCCCCACTCCCCTGCTCCCTTTGGTTTATCCCTTCTGACTTTCTCAGTAGGGTTAGATGGAGTTTTTTATCCAGATGGATAATAAAGCTACTCTTCCTTCTCCGGGTTGATTACACTGAGAGTAAGGTTTGATTATTATCTCTTAATGCTCTCTTCCTCTCCTTCTTATGGTAGTATTTATCCCCTCCCCTTCCCATGCCCTCTTTGTGTGTAATAGAATATCTTATTTTTCTTATTTACTCGAATTTTTCTTGGTGTCCCCTACTATTCCTCCCCTCTTTCCCACCCCCCATGTCATCTTAGACCATTTAGTATCCTGTCCTCTCCCTATGAATTATTCTTCTGGTTGCTATAATAGTGAATATTATAATAGTATATAGAGTTCAGTACAGAGAATTATACATAGCATTTCTCCACCTAGTAATACAGATAATTAGATCTTATTTATGCCCTTAAAGAGTCAAGCTTAAAAGATTATGCGTTTTCTTTCTTTTCCCTCTGTTTCTTATTTACCTTTTCATCTTTCTCTTGATATCTGTGGTTGAGTGTCAAACTTTCCAATTAGTCCCGGTCTCTTTTGTGCAAAAACTTGGAATTCTTCAATTTTGTTGAATGCCCATACTTTCCCCTGAAAGTATATGGTTAGTTTTGCTGGGTAGTTGATTCGTGGCTGAAGGCCCAGCTCTCTTGACTTTCTGAATATTGTATTCCAAGCCTTGCGTTCTTTTATTTTTGAGGCTGCCAGATCCTGTGTGTTCCTTATTGGTGCTCCTTGATATTTGAATTGTCTCTTTCTGGCTTCTTGTAAGATTTTTTCTTTGACTCGAAAGCTCTTCAATTTCGCTATTATATTTCTGGGTGTTGACTTTTCTGGGTCCAGTGTAGAGGGTGTTCTATGGATCCTTTCAATGTCTATATTGCCCTCTTGTTGTAGAACTTCAGGGCAATTTTGCTGAATAATTTCTTTAAGTATGGAGTCCAAGTTTTTATTAATTTCTGCCTTTTCTGGAATACCAATGATTCTCAAGTTGTCTCTTCTAGACCGGTTTTCTTGGTCTGTCACTCTCTCATTGAGATATTTCATGTTTCCTTCTATTTTATCAGTCTTTTGACTTTGTTTTATTTGTTCTTGTTGTCTTGAGAGATCATTCGTTTCTAAATGTTCGATTCTAGCCTTTAAGGACTGGTTTTCGGCTTTAATGTTTTGGTTTTCCTTTTCAATCTGGTCATTTTTGGTCTTCAGTTGTCTTGTCTCACTTTCCAATTGCGAAATTCTGCCTTTTAAACTGTTATTTTCTTGCCAGATTTCTTCCATCTTCCTCAGCATTTCATTTTTAAACTCTTCCATAACTTGTGACCAGCTTTCATTTTTTTGGGGAGGTTTGGATTTTTGTTTTCCCTCCTCTGTTGTCTGGATTTTCTCTGTGTAGAAGTTGTCGAGTGTTCCAGTGTTTCTCTTGATGGTCTTTTTCTTCTGGACTTCCTTATTGCTGGCCATTGTTAGCCCCGCCCCTTTTCTGCTTTGTCTTTGCACTCTGGGTCTGCCTGGGCCTTGCAAGCTTGGGGGTGGGGGGGCCCGGTCTCCTTGTCCTCGGGGTCAGGCCTCCTGGTAGTTCCCGGTCTGCCCCTCTGCCCGAGGTTCCTTCAGCAGTCTTTGGGGCTGCTTCCACAGCCACGCTCAGGTCTGCACTGGGTCCTCACTGGAGGTCCAAGCCTGGGCTGGAGATGGTTATTCAAGCCTAGGGCACTGCCTTTGCCTGCACTGATGCCCTTAGGGCCCTGCTTTCACCTCTGCAGAAGGTAGTGAAAGTCTGTGGGCTGGAGATCTTTATTCGCCCCTGAGGCGATGCCTTCAGTGCTTGGGAAAGGCCGTGTTTTAGGAGCCTTTGTCCGGGCCGGAGGCGGTGCCTTCACCCACATGGGCGCTCAGGGAAAGTCCCAGCCACCTGGGGTCCCTCCTCTTGCAGCGCACAGGTACAGGCTCAGGGGCTGCCAGTGATTATCTGGTTGCCCCAGTCCTGTTTACCCGCTTGTGTGGTGTGGGGGGTGGGGGAGGGACTTCTTCCTCTCGTGTTTTAGTGAGAGCTGTTTCACCCCTTTAAAGTGTGGAAATGCCCCGATTCTGCGTACCTTCAATGCTGCGCCCTGTTGTGGGGTTCCTTCGTTCCTCTGGACTCGTTTTTATTTCCCCTTCAGGGGTCCTGTGTGGTTCGGTCAGGAGAGATCAAGCAGCTGCTCCTTACTCTGCCGCCATCTTAACCGGAAGTCTCCCTTTTCATCTTTGATACTGTCAATTTGGTTTTCTTCTTTCCTTTTTCTTATTAGATTGACCAGTACTTTGTCTATTTTATCTGTTTTTCAAAATACCAGCTTCTAGTCTTATTTATTAATTCAATAGTTTTTTTTACTTTCAATTTTATTAATTTCTCCCTTAATTTTTAGTATTTCTAATTTAGTTTTCATCTGAGGGTTTTTAATTTGTTTGCTTTCTAATTTTTTGAGTTGCATGCCCAATTCATTAATCTTTGCCCTCCTTGATTTGTTAATATATGCACTCAAGGATATAAATTTCCCCCTGAGTACTGCCTTGGCTGCATCCCACAGTTTGGTAGGATGTCTCATCATTGTCATTCTCTTCAATGAAATTGTTGATTGTTTCTATGATTTCTTCTTTGACTAATTGGTTTTGGAGAATCATATTGTTTAAATTCCAATTGGTTTTTTTTTAAATAAATGTTTATTTTATTTTTTTTTACATTTATTAATATTCATTTTTAACATGGTTACATGATTCATGCTCCTCCTTTCCCCTTCCACCCCCCCCGGACCCCCTCCAACCATGCGCATTTCCAGTAGTTTTGTCATGTGTCCTTGATCAAGACCAATTTCCAAATTGTTGGTAGTTGCATTGGTGTGGTAGTTTCGAGTCCACATCCCCAATCATGTCCACCCCAACCCATGCGTTCAAGCAGTTGTTTTTCCTATATGTTTCCTCTCCTGCAGTCCATCCTCTGAATTTGGGCAGCATCTTTACCATAAATCCCTCAGAATTGTCCTGGGTCATTGCATTGCTGCTGGTTCAGAGGTCCATTACATTCGATTTTACCACAGAATGTCAGTCTCTGTGTATAGAGTTCTTCTGGCTCTGCTCCTTTCGCTCTGCATCAGTTCCCGGAGGTCTCTCCAGTTCGCCTGGAACTTCTCCAGTTTATTATTCCTTTTAGCACAATAGTATTCCATCACCCGCATATATCACAGTTTGTTCAGCCATTCCCCAATTGAAGGACATACCCTCCTTTTCCAATTTGTTGCCACCACAAAAAGCGCAGCTATGAATATTTTCGTACAAGTCTGTTTATCTATGATCTCTTTGGGGTACAAACCCAGCAATGGTATGGCTGGGTCAAAGGGCAGGCATTCTTTTATAGCCCTTTGAGCATGATTCCAAATTGCCAGCCAGAATGACTGGATCAGTTCACAGCTCCACCAGC
>NW_025369188.1:0-2307 GCF_016433145.1 Gracilinanus agilis | reverse complement strand
TTCACTATTATAGTAATCAGAAGAATAACTCACAGGGAGAGGGTGGAACACTAAATAATCTAAGATGACATGGGGGATGGAAAAGAGGGAGTGAATAGTAGGGGACACCAAGAGAAACTTGAGTGAATAAGAAAAATAGGATATTCTATTAAACACAAAGAGGGCATGGGAAGGAGAGGGGACAAATACTATTATAAGAAGGAGAGGAAGAGAGCATTAAGAGGTAATAATCAAACCTTACTGTCAGTATAATCATCAGGGAGAGGGAAGAGTAACTATACTATCCATTGGGACATAAAACTCTTATCTAACCCTTCTGAGAAAGTCAGAAGTGATAAACCCAGGGGAGCAGGGGAGTGGGGAGGTCAAAAAAGGGAGGGGATAAAAAGGGGGAGGGAATTTATTAGGTCTTTAAAAACAAATAGAGGGGAAAAATAATGGAGGGGGTAGAAAGGGAAGTTAATCAAGGGAGGGGATAAGGGATACCAGCTTAATAGCAAACCACTGGTTTAAAAGGAAATAGTATAAGAAAAAGGGGTAGGAATAGGGGAGGATACGAAAATGTCAGCAAATGCACAACTGATGATTATAACTCTGAATGTGAATGGGATGAACGAGCTCATAAAACAGAAGCAAAAAGCAGAGTGGATTAGAAACCAAAATCCTACTATATGTTGTCTACAAGAAACACACATGAGGCAGTTGGATATACACAAGTTTAAGGTTCAGGGCTTGAGCAAAATCTTTTGGGCGTCAAATGAGAAAAAGAAGGCAGGAGTGGCTATTATGATTTCTGAGAAAGCCAAAGTAAAAATAGATATGATTAAAAAAGACAGGGAAGGTCATTACATCCTGATTAAAGGCAGTATAAACAATGAGGAAATAACAATGCTCAATATGTATGCACCATGTGGCATAGCATCCAAATTCATAAAGGAGAAACTGGCAGAGCTCAAGAAGGAAAAAGATAGTAAAACCGTACTAGTGGGAGATCTAAATATTCCTCTTTCAGATCTAGATAAATCAAACCAAAAAATAAATAAGAAGGAGGTAAGAGGGGAAGCTGGGTAGCACAGTGGAGTGAGAGTCAGGCCTAGAGATGGGAGGTCCTAGGTTCAAACCTGGCCTCAGCCACTTCCCAGCTGTGTGACCCTGGGCAAGTCACTTGACCCCCATTCCCCACCCTTACCACTCTTCCACCTATGAGACAATACACCGAAGTACAAGGGTTTAAAAAAAAAGATAGAGGTAAGAGAGGAGAATGAAGTCCTAGAAAAATCAGATTTAATTGATATGTAGAGAAAAATATATAGGGACAAAAAGGAATACACCTTCTTTTCTGCTGCACATGGTACATTCACAAAGACTGACCATGTTATAGGGCATAGAATCATTGCAAAAAAATGCAAAAGAGCAGAAATAATGAATATAACCTTCTCAGATCATAATGCAATAAAAATAATAATTAGTAAGGGCACCTGGACAGGCAAATCAAAAACTAATTGGAAATTAAATAATATGATTCTCCAAGACCAATTTGTCAAAGAAGAAATCATAGAAACAATCAACAATTTCATTAAAGAGAATGAAAATGATGAGACATCCTACCAAACTCTGTGGGATGCAGTCAAGGCAGTACTCAGGGGGAAATTTATATCCTTGAGTTCATATATTAACAAATTAAGGAGGGCAGAGATTAATGAATTGGGCATGCAACTCAAAAAATTAGAAAGCGAGCAAATTAAAAATCCCCAGAGGAAAACTAAATTAGAAATACTAAAAATCAAGGGAGAAATTAATAAAATCGAAAGTAAAAGAACTATTTAATTAATAAATAAATCTAGAAGTTGGTATTTTGAAAAAATAGATAAAATAGACAAAGTACTGGTCAATCTAATAAAAAAAGGAAAGAAGAAAAGCAAATTGACAGTATCAAAGATGAAAAGGGAGACCTCACTTCTAATGAAGGGGAAATTAAGGCAATCATTAAAAACTATTTCACCCAATTATATGGCAATAAATATAACAATTGAGGAGATATAGATGAATATTTACAAAAATATAAACTGCCTAGATTAACAGCAGTAGAAATAGAACACCTAAATAATCTCATATCAGAAAAAGAAATTGAACAAGCCATCAAAGAACTCCCTAAGAAAAAATCGCCAGGGCCTGATGGATTCACAAGTGAATTCTATCACACATTCAAAGAGGAACTAATCCCAATACTATACAAATTATTTGATATGATAAGCAAAGAAGCAGTCCTACCAAATTCCTTTTATGACACAAATATGGTACTGATTC
>NW_025369187.1:0-2313 GCF_016433145.1 Gracilinanus agilis | reverse complement strand
TGGCCGAAAACCAGAAGATTATGGCTGAAAACCAAAAGATTATAGCCAAAAATCAATCCCTAACGGCTAGAATTGAGCAAGTAGAAGCTAATGATCTCTCAAGACAACAAGAACAAATAAAACAAAGTCAAAAGACTGAAAAAATAGAAGGAAACATGAAATATCTCAATGAGAGAGTGACAGACCAAGAAAACCGGTCTAGAAGAGACAATTTGAGAATAATTAGTCTTCCAGAAAAACCAGAAATTAATAGAAACCTGGACTCCATACTAACAGAAATAATTTAGCAAAATTGCCCTGAAGTCCTACAACAAGAGGGCAATATAGACATTGAAAGGATTCATAGAACACCTGCGGTATTCGATCAAGAAAGGAAAACACCAAGAAATATCATTGCAAAATTCAAGAGTTTCCAAGCAAAAGAAAAAATCTTACAAGAAGCCAGAAAGAAACAATTCAAATATCAAGGAGCACCAATCAGGATCACACAGGATCTGGCAGCCTCAACGCTAAAAGACCGCAAGGCGTGGAATACAATATTCAGAAAGGCAAGAGAGCTGGGCCTGCAACCACGGATCAACTACCCATCAAAATTGACTATATATTTCCAAGGGAAAGTATGGGCATTCAACAAAATTGAAGAATTCCAGGTATTTGCACAGAAAAGACCGGGGCTAAATGGAAAGTTTGATATCCAACCACAAAAATCGAGAGAAACCTGAAAAGGTAAATAAGATACAGAGGGGAAAGAAAGAAAACTTATAATTTTTAAATTTGCCTTTTTAAGGGCCTCAGTGAGATCTAATTATCTGTATTCCTATGTAGAGAAATGTTATGTTTAATTCTCTGTAGTGAACTCTATTCACTATTATAATATTCACTATTATAGTAATCAGAAGAATAATTCACAGGGTGACGGTGGAACACTAAATAATCTAAGATGGCATGGGGGATGGGAAAGAGGGGGTGAATAGCAGGGGACAGCAAGAGAAACTTGAGTGAATAAAAAAATAGAATATTCTATTACACACAAAGAGGGCATGGGAGGGAGAGGGGACAAATACTATTATAAGAAGGAGAAGAAGAGACCATAAAGAGGTAATAATCAAACCTTACTCTCAGTGTAATCAACCCAGAGAGGGAAGAGTAGCTATACTATCCATTGGGAAATAAAACTCTTATCTAACCCTTCTGAGAAAGTTAGAAGGGATAAACCAAGGGGAGCAGGAGAGTGGGGAGGTCAAAAAAAGGGAGGGGTGAAGGGGGAGGAAATTCATAAGGCCTTTAAAAACAAAAAGAGGGGGCAAAATAAGGGAGGGGGTAAAAAGGGAAGTTAATCAAGGGAGGGGATAAGGGATAGGGTCTTAATAGCAAACCATTGGTTTTAAAGGAAATAGTTTAAGGAGAAGAGGTAGGAATGGGGGAGGATTTGAAAATGTCAGCAAATGCACAACTGATGATTATAACTCTGAATGTGAATGGGATGAACTCGCTCATAAAACAGAAGCAAATAGCAGAGTGGATTAGATACCAAAATCCCACCATATGTTGTCTACAAGAAACACATATGAGGTGAGTGGACATACACAAGTTTAAGGTTCAGGGTTTGAGCAAAATCTTTTGGGTGTCAAATGAGAAAAAGAAGGCAGGAGTGGCTATTATGATTTCTGACAAAGCCAAAGTAAAAATAGATATGATTAAAAAAGACAGGGAGGTCATTACATCCTGATTAAAGGCAGTATAAACAATGAGGAAATAACACTGCTCAATATATATGCACCAAGTGGCATAGCATCCAGATTCATAAAGGAGAAACTGGCAGAGCTCAAGAAGGAAATAGATAGTAAAACCATAATAGTGGGAGATCTAAATATTCCTCTGTCAGATCTAGATAAATCAAACCAAAAAATAAATAAGAAAGAGGTAAGAGAGGTGAATGAAGTCCTAGAAAAATTAGATTTAATTGATATGTGGAGAAAAATAAATAGGGACAAAAAGGAATACACCTTCTTCTCAGCTGCACATGGCACATTCACAAAGATTGACCATGTTATAGGGCATAGAATCATTGCAAACAAATGCAAAAGAGCAGAAATAATAAATGTAACCTTCTCAGATCATAATGCAATAAAAATAATAATTAGTAAGGGCACCTGGACAGGAAAATCAAAAACTAATTGGCAATTAAATAATATGATTCTCCAAAACCAATTTGTCAAAGAAGGAATCATAGAAACAATCAATAATTTCATTGAAGAAAATGACAATGATGAGACATCCTACCAAACTCTGTGGGATGCAGCCAAGGCAGTA
>NW_025369186.1:0-9118 GCF_016433145.1 Gracilinanus agilis | reverse complement strand
ATAGATAGATAGATAGATAGATAGATAGATAGATAGATAGATAGATAGATAGATAGATAGATAGATAAATGAATAAATGTACCAATGCTTCCCTGACATTGTAAATAGGTTAACAAATAATTCAATAAGCATTTTTCAAATATCTATTAAGTGATTATAACAAAATTTTAAACAATCCCTATCCTCAAGGATCTTATATTCTATAGGACAACACATTAAGCACTTAGTCAATAAACATTAAGCTCATAATATGTACCAGGCATTGTACTAAGTAGTAAGGATACAAGGAAAGGCAAAAGACACTCTGTTCCCTCAAGGACTTCACAATCTAATGTAGAAGAGATAGCTAGGGTGGCTCATAGATACAGCATCAAGCCTGGAATCAGGAGAATCTGGGTAAAATCTGGCCTCAGACACTTCTTAGCTGTGTAATCCTGGGCAAGTCACTTAACCCCATATGCCTAGTCCTTGCCCTTCTGTATTAGAGTTGTTATTAGGACAGAAAATAAGGGTTTAAAAAATATAATGAGGGAAACAACATGAAAACAGCTATTACAAACAAAATATAGACAGGAGAAATTGGAGATAATTGACAGAGGGAAAGCCCTAGAATTAAGAGGGACTGGGAAGGACTTCTTGAAGAAAGTGGGCTTTAAATGAGATTTGAAGGAAGGCAAGAGACAGAGATGAGGTAGGAGAGAATTCCCTATAGGGAGAAAATCAGAGAAAATTTTTATGTCCATAGCCAAGAGATGGGAGTATCTTGTTTGAGGAACAGCAAGGTCAATTTTACTAGAACAGAGGAGGAGCCTAAGGTTTAAAAAGACTGGAAATTGGGGGCAGCTAGTTAGCAGAGTAATAGAACATCAATTCTGGAGATGGGAGGTCCTGGGTTCAAATCAGACACATCCTAACTGTGTGACTTTGGACAAGTCACAACCCCAGTTGACTAGCCCTTATCCCCCTTCTGCCTTAGAACTGATTTGGTAAAAAAGAAGACTAGAAAATGATGTGGAATATCAAGAGAAAGAACTATGGGAGTAAAAATGCAGAAGAAAAGCATATAGGGGGCAGCTGGGTAGCTCAGTGTATTGAGAGTCAGGCCTAGAGACGGGAGGTCCTAGGTTCAAACTCGGTCTCAGCCACTTCCCAGCTGTGTGACCCTGGGCAAGTCACTTGACCCCCATTGCCCACCCTTACCAATCTTCCACCTATGAGACAATATACCGAAGTACAAGGGTTTAAAAAAAAAAGAAGAAAAGCATATGACTTATCACTTGTTTACATAGGTCTATGATTTGGGGTTTTAAAAGATTATTCTAATACATAAATGAATAATATGGAAATAGGTATCAAGTGATAACACATGTATAACCCAGTGCAATTGCTTGTCAGCACCAGGAGTGGGGAGGAAACGGGGAGGGAGACAATATGAATCATGTAACCATGGGAAAATATTTTAAAATTTTAAAATTTTAAATAAATAAATTAAATTAAATTATGTGGACAAGGAGGTAAGCATGGGGCAGATTGGGAAGGGGACCCTAAGCAGAGGATTTCCTATGTGATCCTGGGGGGTGATATGGAGATGTGGAGTTTATGGAATAGAGAGCAAAGGAAGGAAGAAAATGACACAGTCAGATTTATGCTTTAGAAATATCATACTGACAACTGAGTAGAAGATGGACTGAAGTACAGAGTTATTTGTGGCAGGGAGACCAACCAGCAAGTTATTATTGTTGAGTTATTTTTCAATCCTGTCGGACTTTTTGTGACCCCATTTGGGGTTTTTGTGGCAAAAATAATGGAATTATTTGCCATTTCCTTCTCCAACTCATTTTATAGATGAGGAAATTGAGGCAAATAGGGTTAAATGACTTGCCAAGGGTCACACAGCTAAGAAGTGTCTGAGGCTGTATTTGAACTCTAGAGGATGAGTCTTCCTGATTCCAGGCCTGGCATGCTATCCACCAAACCAACTAACTACCCAACAATAAGCAAGCTATTGCAATAGTCCAGGCATGAGCTGATGAGAGGCTGCACCACAGTGGTAGCAGTATTAAAGGATAGAAGGCATGGATCTCAAGAAGGCAAGAGATTTCAAAGGTAAAATTGACAGACCCTGGGAAAAGATTGGATAAGAGGAACAGAAGACACCTAGGTTGTAAGCCTACATGACTAAGAGACCCTCAACAGTAACAGGAACGTTCAGAAGAAAGGAGAAAAACATAGTATGTTCTGTTTTAGGCATGTTGCATTTAAGATATCTAATGGACATCCAGTCTGAGCTGTTCATAAGGCAGCTGGAAATTTACACTAGTCTCCAAAAAGCTATGTTAGACCTTGACTTGAGGATCATCAGCATAAAAATAATCATTGAGCCCATTGGAACTGATGAGATCACCAAGTGAAATGTAAGAGTCACCATTGGAATCAAAGGAGAAACAAAGACAAAAATCACTGTCCTTACCCTCAAGGGAGCATCAAGAATATAAGAGTAGATGGAAAGAAATCTTAGAAGGAAAGCATTGACAGCAGGAAGGATAAGGAAAGGCCTCTACAGAAGAAGGTTGCACTTGAAGTGAGTTTGGAAGAAAGCCAAGGAAATGAATGGATGGAGAATAATTTGTTAAAATCATAGCACTTCTCCCTTCCACCCTACCCCCTACACCTTACCCCTAACCAGAACCCAGCAGGGTCTTGACTTTAACCTTCCTCTGGCAGCAGTCTTCTCAGCATCCTGGTGGGACTGGCCAGATCCTCTGCCCTGGGATCAACTGCTACCAACTTTCAAAATTCTCTCCTCAGGCCATTCTCTACTGCCACTCCAAGGCTTGACCTTGGTATTACCAATTAATCTGTATGTATGCAAGGAATAGGGAGTAGTAGTCCTGCCAGGGGTCCTGAGGCAAGCAGGCAGTACTTACTTTGGGTAGAGCTATGGACCTGGAGTCAGAAAGACACAAGTTCAAATTCTATCTAGTTTTGTGATCCTCTTCCTGCCTTAGTTTCCTCTTCTGTTAAATGGAGATAATGACAACACCTACTTCCCAGGGTTGTTGTGAAGATGAATAGATAATATTTATAAAGGGCTTAGCACAGAGCCCAGTAAATAGTAGGCATTTAATAAATGCTTGTTCCCTGTCCCTTTTCCCCCTTCTTTCATTGCTGCCACCCCATTCTGCCCCCTCAACCCAAGGACTGAATTTGTCGTGTGTATGTGTGTGTGTGTGTGTGTGTGTGTGTGTGTGTGTCTCAAAATAACCAACAGGTTCCAGTTTCCAAAATTCTCATACTAAATACTGTTTGGTTTTCAATGGGTTGAATGTAAATGTAGCTCCCTTGTAACCTCTCTCCTCCTGCAGTCTCTTCCTTGCCTGGGGCTTCCTGCTTTCCCCAGGAAGAACGCTGCTCTCTAATTAGCCTCAATCTGTCCTAAGTCTGCTCTGTGTTTTCTGTTCTCCCAGGTAAGACCTAGAAGAACCTGGCCTATTGGGACCAGACACCCAGCAGGCTGAGGTCATGTTCATTTGCATCACCCAGGCCAGGTCTGACCCTCTGCCCTCCTCACTCACTCAGCTTCCTCCAATAGGAGGTAACTGAGGGCATTTCCTACTACCCCTCCCAGCCCAACTGAAGACCCTGCTCCTTCCAGGACTGGGGTAGGAAGAGGAGCTCAGGGTGGACATCTCAAGCCCAAGTGGACTCTGCAGCATCTAGACAAATTGGGGAATTTTGCCTTCTTCAAAGAGGAAAGAGGAAATATCCCCAGAAGGAGAAGGAGGGGAAGGAGAAGTTTTCCCATGTAGTCTTTTGAAAAGGACCTATGAAAGTCTGGGCTGTTGTGTTTGCCCAGCCATGGCCACACTGGCAATTTGCTACAAATCCAGTTTTTCTCCCTTATCATTCAAAGGAAAGGCAGTTCTGAAATTAATTAAATTCAACATATTTTACTAAGTGTAAAAGCTTTGGGGATACAAAAACAAAAACAAAGCAATCCCTGTCCTTATAGAACATCCTATTCAACCTGCTCTCAGGGAGGTAGCACCCAAACTGAGCCTTAAAGGATGCTAGCTAGGGACCCTAAGAGGCAGGTGAGAAAGAAGTACATCCCAGGCATGGTAGACAGTCTATAAAAAGGCAAGGGAAGAAAGCAGAATTCAAGGAATAACAAATGGATTCTTTTGGCTAGAAGGTAAAGTATGAGGAGGAGGTGATATGAAATAAGTCTGGATAGTTAGACTGGAATAAGATTGAGGAGTACTTTAAATGTCAAGTTGACAAGATGGAAGTTTCTCACAGAGGCAGTAAGAGATGGAAGATTCTGGAATAGGAGAACAATATGTTTGGACTTTGCTTTTGGAAGATTATGTTGGTAGATTGAAAAGAGAAAGGAATAGAACCAGGAGGACTCATTGAGAGGCTGTATGTAGCAACCATCCAAGAGACAGGTGATGAGGGCATGAATCAAGGTGGCTTTCATGGAGAGGACTATTATTATAACAGTAGAATCTACAAGACATGGTAACAGCTGGGTACTGGGGTCAAGGGGGATAAAAAAATCAAGGATAAATCAAAGTTTACCAGCATGGGCAATCAGAAAGATGGTGGGACCCTCCACAGGAATAAGTAAGTTTATAAGAGGGGTGGATGGAAGACAAAGATATAGGATAGTCAACAAGCATTTATTAAATTATTTTCTCTATGTCAGGTATTGTACTTATCTCTGGGAATTTAAAGGAAGACAAAAATAACCCTTGCCCTTATAAGATTAAAATTAATATCCTATAATTCCAAGATTTATATTTTACAAAGTCTACTAATAATAACTTGAAGCAGAAGAAATAAAAAGAACAAAAGTAAAATCTGAGTAAAATTCTCCTGCCTCTCACCTCACCCTACCTCTACAGACACATTTCCGAGAGAAGAGAGTGAGAGGTGAGGCTACATCAAAATATATCCTCCCTACATAAGGAGGTAGGTAAACACATAAATGAGATGCTGGGATTTAGAGTCCTGGGGAGCAGATTCTAATTATACAATCCCCACTGTGATTCCATTGGGAAATAAGCATGTAGAAATCTCCCAGATTTACATACCTAGTTTCCCCATTGAATCATTTACACAAAACCAACTTATATCTCTAAAGATCTTTAATCAGAGATACATACAATATTGCACTTTCTAAGAGGAAATTACAATAATTTGGGGATAAGAGAGAAATAAAAGAGAAAGAGAACAAAACCAATGATTGCCAGGCACATTGACCAAAAGCCAATTAGGGGGCAGCCCCCTTTGGCATAAGAGTTTACATTCAAAATAAATGCATTCAACCCCCCCACACACACACAGTTCAAATCACCACATCCCAAAGTTCATTCTGTATCTTTTGGTGCAGTGTGTAGTTTCTGCAGGCATCTTCATGGCGCCTTCTCCAAACAGTTCACTTTCTTGATTCAGGGAGGTAGCAAGTTTCTTATCCTAAAATCACTCTCAAAAGAATTTAAACTTTGCATTATAGGATAATAATACAATCCCCCTAAGGAGGATGTTGACCAACACATGGATCACCCCAGGATACATGGCTGAGTTATGAGATATATGAATCAATTGTCAAAAGAAAATCAAGAACATAAAAAAAAACAAATAAAAGAGAATAAAGTAACTTCTGGATGAAACAAAATGTCAAAGTGTCATGTGTAGCAATTCTAAGTAAGGAAAAATTAAGCTCATAACAGGTCCTTGAATCAGGGCCCAATTAAAGTGATTTATATCCCACAAGCCTGTAGTAGCAATTATACACTTACCCAATCAGCAGCTAGGACTACAGGAAATTGTCACACTATGAAAGAGAGACAAAAGGGACAAGATTTTGAAGCAGAAAAGGAACTATCATTCCCTGGTCTGATTTACTCTCAGGGATAGGGGAGCCAAAATAGCTGCCAAACTGAGGTACTTGGTAGAAGTCTGGATCTGGCATGAGGGATTCTTGCATCTTACTTTGCAAACAGCCACTTCCTTGAACCCCAAACTTAGTTCAAGTCCCCTGAATTGGCACAGAATCATCAATCCCACTGGGATTGATTGGTCTCCTTTACCTTGTGCTCCTAGGCACTGTGCAGATTAACTTTATGTTCCTTGGCACTATGCAGTGGCTCTTTTGTGATCCCTCATGGTTGCCAAAAATGTAAGATTAAAATTAATATCCAATAACTCCAAGTATTATATTTTATAAAGTGTATTAATAATCACTTAAAGTAGAAGAAATAAAAAGAACAAGTAAAACCTGAGTAAAATTCTCCCGCCTCTCACCTCACCCCAACTCCAAGGCTGAGTTTCTGGGAGAAGAGAGTGAGAGGCAGGACTACATCAAAATATATCCTTCCTACATAAGGAGGTAGGTAAACATGTAAATGGGATGCTGGGATTTAGAGTCCTGGGGAGCAGATTCTAATTATACACCCTCAAGGAGCTTACAATCTAATGGAGAGTTTATATTCTAAATCCCATATTTTCACCCTCAGTTTTCACAATATCACACAAAAAGGAATCCATGAATCCAGAGAAACAAATCAATAACTAGAATATCATTGGTTTTAACCGTGTCACAGTAAAAAGAACACTAGACATAGGGCTGAAGACATAGCCAATTATTTTCTGTGCAACCTTCCCTACATGGGTTTCTTCATATACAAAATGAAGTTATACCTGATGACCTCCTGGATCTTTCAGTTCTAAATCTATAATGAATTCAATGGGGAAAGGTGTTTTGCCAATTTCCTCCCAAATAAATATGGGATGAATCTATCCCTGAAATGACATTTGTAATTAAGTCCAACTTTCCCATTGAATCCCAAGGTGGGTAGTGGAAAACAAGAGATAATCTTATGTGCCTATTAGGAACATGGCAAAGTTTTCAATACATCAAGAAGAAAATATTTTATTTGAAAATAAAGTGTACAGTTTATTATTCCTTTGAGCACAATAGTATTCCATCACTAGCATATACCACAATTTGTTCAGCCATTTACCAATTGAAGGGCATACCCTCCTTTTCCAGTTTTTTGCCACCACAAAGAGCACAGCTATAAATATTTTTGTACAAGTCTTTTTATCTATGATCTCTTTGGGGTACAAACCCAGCAATGATGTGGCTGGATCAAAGGGCAGGCAGTCTTTTATCGCTCTTTGGGCATAGTTCCAAATTGCCATCCAGAATGGTTGGATCAGTTCACAACTCCACCAGCAATGCATTAATGTCCCAATTTTGCCACATCCCCTCCAACATTTATTACTCTTCCCTGCTATCATTTTAGCCAATCTGCTAGGTGTGAGATGGTACCTTAGAGTTGTTTTGATTTGCATTTCTCTAATTATTAGAGATTTAGAACACTTTCTCATGTGCTTATTGATAGTTTTGATTTCTTTATCTAAAAATTGCCTATTCATGTCCCTTGCCCATTTATCAATTGGGGAATGGCTTGATTTTTTATACAATTGATGTAGATCCTTGTATATTTGAGTACTTAGACCTCTGTCAGAGTTTTTTGTTATAGAGATTTTTCCCCAGTTTGTTGTTTCCCTTCTGATTTTGACTACATTGTTTTTGTTTGTACAAAACCTTTTTAGTTTAATATAATCAAAACCATTTAATTTACATTTTGTAATTTTTTCTAACTCTTGCTTGGTTTTAAAATAATAAATGATAAATAAATAATAAACTGGAGGAATTCCATGTGAACTGGAATGACCTCCAGGATTTGAGGCAGAGTGAAAGGAGCAGAGCCAGAAGAACGTTGTACACGGAGACTGATACACTGTGGTAAAATTGAATGTAGTGGATTTCTGTACTAGCAGCAATGCAATGACACAGGACAATTCTGAGGGATTTATGGAAAAGAACGCTACCCACATTCAGAGGAAGAACTACATGAGTGGAAACACAGAAGAAAAATAACTGCTTGAACACATGGGTTGATATGGACACGACTGGGGATGTTGACTCAAAACAATCACACCAATGCAACTATCAATAATATGGAAATAAGTCTTGATCGATGACACATATTAAAACCAGTGGAAATGTGCATTGGCTATGGGTGGGAGGGAGTGAAGGCGGGGTGAAGGGGAAAGTAAAAACATGAATTATGTAACCATGGAAAATTTTTCTAAAAAATAAAATTTAAAAAAAAAAGAAAATAAATTATACAATATTACTATACCCTTCTTAAAAGAGAAAATAAAAATGCTGAAACCAAAAATATCTGTAACCATTAGGATGGAATTGCACTGATCCACTGGTGAGATTTTCCCCAATTTAAACTACCTTAGCTGACCTAATGTACCTGAAAATTCCTTTACAATTTTCTATTGTACTTACTTTTGCTATCTTTTGCACATCTGGCTCATTTCTAGTCAATCTGATTCCTTTTGACATAGCTCAATCTTATTTGGATTTTGGAGCATTTTTGAACAGGAGGCAAATTAAGGACTAATGGGATAAGTCCTGGCTTAGTAAAAAGAAATTTCCAACAGAGTAGAATTTCATGCTAGATGCAGAAATGACCAAAAAAGAAGAGCAAAATCTCAATGTCATGTCTCTATTTGTCTCTCCCTCCCTTCTCCTCTTCCTCTCTCATTCTTTATCTCTTCCTCCCTCTCCCTCTCTCTTCTCTCCTTCCCCCTCTTTCCTCCTTTCCCCTTCTTCCCCTCTCCCTCTTCTCCCTTTCTCCTTTTTTCTTTCTCCCCCTCTCTCCTCTTTCCCCCCTTCTCTGACCCTCCTTCCTCTCCCTTTTTCTACTTCTACCCTTCCCATCTCTATCTTCCTCTCTCCCTCCTTCCCTTACATTCTTCTTTCTCCTCCTCCCTCTCTCTGCCTACTCTGTCCTCCTTTCCCCTCTTCCCTTTCTCTCCTTTCCATTTCTCCCCCTCTCCCTTCTTCTTTCCCTCCCTCTTTTCTCTCTTCCTCCTCCTCTCTCCCTCTTCTCCTCTCTCTGGAATCCCTTTTTTATTTAAAAATTTTAAAAGGCAAAAAAAACAGGCTTTACTAAAGCAGGAGCAGCAAATTAACAGAGTACTGTATTTTCCAAAACAGAGAAGAAAAGAAGGAAAGAGAGAA
>NW_025369185.1:0-1654 GCF_016433145.1 Gracilinanus agilis | reverse complement strand
AAAGAAATTGAAGGTATCAAAATAGGCAATGAGGAGACTAAGCTATCCCTCTTCGCAGATGATATGATGGTCTACTTAAAAAATCCTAGAGAATCAACTAAGAAGCTTGTAGAAATAATCAACAACTTTAGCAAAGTTGCAGGATACAAAATAAATGCACATAAATCGTCACCATTTCTATATATCTCCAAAACATTAGAGCAGCAAGAGGTAGAAAGAGAAACACCATTTAAAATTACCCTAGACAATATAAAACACTTAGGAATCTATCTACCAAAACAACCACATCAATTATATGATAACAACTACAAAACACTTTCCAAAGAAATAAAACTGGATTTAAACAATTGGAAAGCCATTGATTGCTCATGGGTAGGTCGAGCTAACATAATAAAAATTAACATTCTACCCAAATTAATTTACCTATTTAGTGCCATACCTATCAAATTACCAAAAAACTTCTTTACTGAATTAGGAAAAACTATAACAAAGTTCATTTGGAATAACAAAAGATCAAGAATATCAAGGGAAATAATGAAAAAAATGTGAAGGAAGGGGGCCTAGCAGTACCAGATATTAAACTATAATATAAAGCAGCAGTCATCAAAACAACATGGTACTAGCTAAAAGACAGAAGGGAGGATCAGTGGAATAGACTTGGGGTTAATGACGTCAGCAAGACAGCGTACGATAAACCCAAAGAGCCCAACTTTTGGGAAAGGAATCCGCTATTTGACAAAAACTGCTGGGAAATTTGGAAAACAATATGGGAGAGATTAGGTTTAGATCAACATCTCACACCCTACACCAAGATAAATTCAAAATAGGTGAATGACCTGAATATAAAGAGGGAAATTATAAATAAATTAAGTGAACACAAAGTAGTATACCTGTCAGATCTCTGGGAAAGGAAAGATTTTAAAACCAAGCAAGAGTTAGAGAAAATTACAAAATGTAAATTAAATGGTTTTGATTATATTAAGCTAAAAAGCTTTTGTACAAAAAAAACAATGTAGTCAAAATCAGATGGGAAACAACAAATTGGGAAAAAATCTTTATAACAAAAAACTCTGACAGGGGTTTAATTACTCAAATATACAAGGAGTTAAAGCAATTGTATAAAAAATCAAGCCATTCCCCAATTGATAAATGGGCAAGAGACATGAATAGGCAATTTTCAGGTAAAGAAATCAAAAATATCAATAAACACATGAGAAAGTGTTCTAAATCTCTAATAATTAGAGAAATGCAAATCAAAACAACTCTTAGGTATCACCTCACACCTAGAAGATTGACTAAAATAAAAGAAGGGGAGAGTAATGAATGCTGGAGGGGATGTGGCAAAATTGGGACATTAATGCATTGCTTGTTGTGAAATGATCCAACCATTCTGGCTGGCAATATGGAACTATGCTCAAATGGCTATAAAAGACTGCCTGCCCTTTGATCCAGCCATACCATTGTTGGGTTTGTACCCCAAAGAGATCATAGATAAACAGACTTGTATGAAAATATTTATAGCTGCGCTTTTTGTGGTGGCAAAGAACTGGAAAAGGAGGGTATGTCCTTCAATTGGGGAATGGCTGAACAAATTGTGGTATATGCTGGTGATGGAATACTATTGTGCTAAAAGGAATAATAAACTGGAGGAGTT
>NW_025369184.1:0-5387 GCF_016433145.1 Gracilinanus agilis | reverse complement strand
CAGTACCAGATATTAAACTATACTATAAAGCAGCAGTCATCAAAACAGTGTGGTACTGGCTAAGAGACAGAGAGGAGGATCAATGGAATAGACTTGGGGTAAATGACATCAGCAAGACAGTGTATGATAAACCCAAAGAGCCCAACTTTTGGGACATGAATCCACTATTTGACAAAAACTGCTGGGAAATTTGGAAAACAATATGGGAGAGATTAGGTTTAGATCAACATCTCACACCCTACACCAAGATAAATTCAGAATGGGTGAACGACTTGAATATAAAGAGTGAAACTCTAAATAAGTTAAGTGAACACAGAATAGTATACTTGTCAGATCTCTGGGAAAGGAAAGACTTTGAAACCAAGGAAGAGTTAGAGAAAATTACAAAATGTAAATTAAATGGTTTTGATTATATTAAACTAAAAAGCTTTTGTACAAACAAAAACAATGTAGTCAAAATCAGGAGGGAAACAACAAATTGGGAAAAAATCTCTATAACGAAAAACTCCGACAGGGGTCTAATTACTCAAATATACAAGGAGTTAAAGCAATTGTATAAAAAATCAAGCCATTCCCCAATAGATAAATGGGTAAGAGACATGAATAGGCAATTTTCAGGTAAAGAAATCAAAAGTATCAATAAGCACATGAGAAAGTGTTCCAAATCTCTAATAATTAGAGAAATGAAAATCAAAACAACTCTGAGGTATCACCTTACACCTAGCAGATTGGCTAAAATGAAAGAAGGGGAGAGTAATGAATGTTGGAGGGGATGTGGCAAAATTGGGACATTAATGCGTTGCTGGTGGAGTTGTGAACTGATCCAGCCATTCTGGTTGGCAATTTGGAATCATGCTCAAAGGGCTATAAAAAGAATGCCTGCCCTTTGATCCAGCCATACTATTGCTGGGTTTGTACCCCAAAGAGATCATAGATAAACAAACTTGTTCGAAAATATTTATAGCTGCGCGTTTTGTGGTGGCAACAAACTGGAAAAGGAGGGTATGTCCTTCAATTGGGGAATGGCTGAATAAACTGTGGTATATGCGGGTGATGGAATACTATTGTGCTAAATGGAATAACAAACTGGAGAAGTTCCAGGTGAACTGGAGAGACCTCCAGGAACTGATGCAGAGTGAAAGAAGCAGAGCCAGAAAAACATTGTACACAGAGACTGATATACTATGGTAAAATCAAATGTAATGGACCTCTGCACCAGCAACAATGCAATGACCCAGGACAGCTCTGAGGGATTTATGGTAAAGATCCTACCCAAATTCAGAGGAAGGACTGCAGGAGAGGAAACATATAAGAAAAGCAACTGCTTCAACGTATGGGCTGGGGTGGACATGATTGGGGATGTGGACTCGAAACTACCACACCAATGCAACCACCAACAATTTGGAAATAGGTCTTGATCAAGGACACATGACAAAATCAGTGGAAATGTGTGTCGGCCATGGTGGGGGGAGTGCGGGGGATGAAGGGGAAAGTAGGAGCATGAATCATGTAACCATGTTAAAAATGATTATTAATAAATGTAAAAAAATATATATATACTAAGTAATTAAAAATTGTCTATAAGAAACTGTGTATGTCAAGTGAGTACATAAAATGTATAAAAAGTATATAAAATGTATGTATTTCAGGACTTATTGTATACACTGGTGGATGTTAATCCAGAATTAAATGATAAACCTAAATAAAATTGGATTTCTCTTGGAGGTAACACCAGGTAGTTCATAAATTACTCTCCTATAAGATGATTGATTGCATTGAAATTGTTTTTGCCTAAAATAAAATGGATGTTTCTGTTTTTATCTTTGCTAATTAATAGATTTGTATATCAGTTCCTTCAACTTTCACACTACTGTCCAATTATTCAATATATCATTCAGAGATATTTCAGAGACCTTATCCTCTCTAAAGATGTATAATTGTTAGCTGGTTGATGTGCTTAATGGCTTTAGGATATGGAAACAACTATATTCTTACATTGAGTCCCGTAGACTCTCAGCCTTCTTTAAAAGTGTTTAATCTTTATTGCATTATGATCTGAGAAGTTTACATTTATTATTTCTGCTCTTTTGCATTTGTTTGCAATGATTCTATGCCCTATTACATGGTCAATCTTTGTGAATGTACCATGTGTAGCTGAGAAGAAGGTATATTCCTTTTTGTCCCTATTTATTTTTCTCCACATATCAATTAAATCTAATTTTTCTAGGACTTCATTCACCTCTCTTTCATCTTTCTTATTTTTTGGTTTGATTTATATAGATCTGACAGAGGAATATTTAGATCTCCCTCTATTACGGTTTTACTATTTATTTCCTTCTTGAGCTCTGCCAGTTTCTCCTTAATGAATTTGGGTGCTATGCCACTTGGTGCATATATATTGAGCAGTGTTATTTCCTCATTGTTTATACTGCCTTTAATCAGGATGTAATGACCTTCCCTGTCTTTTTTAATCACATCTATTTTTACTTTGGCTTTTTCAGAAATCATAATAGCCACTCCTGCCTTCTTTTTCTCATTTGATGCCCAAAAGATTTTGCTCAAGCCCTTAACCTTAAACTTGTGTATGTGTTTCTTGTAGACAACATATGGTAGGATTTTGGATTCTGATCCACTCTGCTATTTGTTTCTGTTTTATGAGCGAGTTCATCCCATTCACATTCATAGTTACAATTATCAGTTGTGCATTCACTGACATTTTTGTATCCTCCCCTAGTCCCACTCTTTCTTTTTACACTATTTTCTTTTAAACCAGTGGTTTGCTTTGAGCCAGTATCCCTTATCCCCTCCCTTGATTAACTTCCCTTTCTACCCCCTCCCTTGTTATTCCCCGCTTTTTATTTTTAAAGGCCTAATGAATTTCCTCCCCCTTCTACTCCCCTCCCTTTTTTGACCTCCCCACTCCCCTGCTCCCTTTGGTTTATCTCTTCTGACTTTCTCAGTAGGGTTAGATAGAGTTTTTATCCCAATGGATAGTATAGCTACTCTTCCATTTCCGGGTTGATTACACTGAGAGTAAGGTTTAAATATTACCTCTTAATGCTCTCTTCCTCACCTTCTTATAATACTATTTATCCCCTCCCCTTCTAATGCCCTCTCTGTGTGTAATAGAATATCCTATTTTTCTTATTTACTCAGATTTTTCTTGGTGTCCCCTACTATTCCCCCTCTTCCCCACCCTCCATGTCATCTTAGACCATTTAGTATTCTGTCCTCTCCCTATGAATTATTCTTCTGATTGCTATAATAGTGAATATTATAACAGTGAATAGAGTTCACTACAGAGAATTATATATAGCATTTCTCCACATAGGAATACAGATGATTAGATCTTATTTAAGCCCTTAAAGAGTCAAATTTTAAAAATTATGAGTTTTCTTTCTTTCCCCTCAGTTTCAATGGGTAGTTGATCCGTGGCTGAAGGTCCAGCTCTCTTGCCTTTCTGAATATCTTATTCAAAGGCAAATCAAAAACCAATTGGAAATTAAACAATATGATTCTCCAAAACCAATTTGTCAAAAAAGAAATCATATAAACAATCAACAATTTCATTGAAGAGAATGACAATGATGACACATCCTACCAAACTCTGTGGGATGCGGCCAAAGCAGTACTCAGGGGGAAATTTATATCCTTGAGTGCATATATTAACAAATTAAGGAGGGCAGAGATTAATGAATTGGGCATGCAATTCAAAAAATTAGAAAGCGAGCAAATTAAAAACCCCCAGATGAAAACTAAATTAGAAATACTAAAAATTAAGGGAGAAATTAATACAATCGAAAATTAAAGAAGTTTTGAATTAATAAATAAGACTAGAAGCTGATATTTTGAAAAAGCAGATAAAATAGACAAAGTACTGGTCAATCTAATAAAAAAAGGAAAGAAGAAAACCAAATTGACAGTATCAAAGATGAAAAGGGAGACCTCACCTCTAAGGAAGGGGAAATTAAGGCAATCATTAAAAACTATTTCACCCAATTATATGGCAACAAATATAACAATTTAGGAGATATGGATGAATATTTACAAAAATATTAATTGCCTAGATTAACAGCAGAAGAAATAGAATACCTAAATAATCCCATATCAGAAAAAGAAATTGAACAAGCCATCAAAGAATTCCCTAAGAAAAATCACCAGGACCTGATGGATTCACAAGTGAATTCTATCAGACATTCAAAGAGCAACTAATCCCAATACTATACAAATTATTTGATATGATAAGCAAAGAAGGAGTCCTACCAAATTCCTTTTATGACACAAATATGGTACTGATTACAAAGCCAGGTAGACCAAAAAGAGAGAAAGAAAACTATAGACCAATCTGCCTAATGAACATAGATGCTACAATCTTAAATAGAATACTAGCAAAGAGACTCCAGCAAGTAATTAAGAAGATCATCCACCATGATCAGGTGGGATTTATACCAGGAATGCAAGGATGGTTCAACATTAGGAAAACCATCCACATAATTGACCATATCAACAGTCTTACAAACAAAAATCACATGATTATCTCAATAGATGCTGAAAAAGCCTTTGACAAAATACAGCATCCATTGCTATTGAAAACACTGAAAAGTATAGGAATAGAAGGACCTTTCCTAAAAATAACAAACAGTATATACCTAAAAGCATCAACAAATATCATATGCAATGGGAATAAATTAGAAGCCTTCCCAATAAGATCAGGAGTGAAACAAGGGTGTCCATTATCACCTCTATTATTTAACATTGTACTAGAAACACTAGCAGTAGCAATTAGAGAAGAAAAAGAAATTGAAGGTATCAAAATTGGCAAGGAGGAGACTATGCTATCACTCTTTGCAGATGATATGATGGTCTACTTAAAAAATCCTAGAGAATCAACTAAGAAGCTTGTAGAAATAATCAACAACTTTAGCAAAGTTGCAGGATACAAAATAAATGCACATAAATCATCAGCATTTCTATACATTTCCAACACACTAGAGCAGCAAGAGGTAGAAAGAGAAACACCATTTAAAATCACCCTAGATAATATAAAATACTTAGGAATCTACCTACCAAAACAAACACAGCAATTATATGAAAACAACTACAAAACACTTTCCAAACAAATAAAACTGGATCTAAACAACTGGAAAGCCATTGATTGCTCATGGGTAGGACGAGCTAACATAATAAAAATGACAATTCTACCCAAATTAATTTACCTATTTAGTGCCATACCTATCAAGCTACCAAAAAACTTCTTTACTGACTATTTCTCTTTAAAAATGTTAATAGGATCATAAATCTAGAATTGAAAATGATCTGAGGCTTTCTAGTCCAATTGTCTCAACAAAGATCTCATCAGTACACTTTAAAAAACCTAATCATGGGAG
>NW_025369183.1:0-10861 GCF_016433145.1 Gracilinanus agilis | reverse complement strand
GTGTTGCCTCCCAGAGCTCTTCTCTGCCTCTTGGTTTATTGATGAATGAATGAATGAATGGACTTGGAGGTGGGGAGTGGAGGTTTCACTGGGTCATTTGGCCCAGGAGCCGCCTGATGGCAGGTGGTGGTCCGGCCCCTCTGAGGGTTCCCCAGTCCAGCCTTCTCCCTCCCTCTCCTCCCAAGCTGCAGGGCCATTGCAGAAAATGATGCCTTTGCAGTCGGGAAGGCGAGGAGCCCAGAGGGCCCCGAGGCATCAGGTCTCTGTTTCTGTGGTAAGGGCGGGCAATAGGGGTCAAGTGACTTACCCAGGGCCACACAGCTGGGAAGTTTCTGACGCCGGATTTGAACCCAGGACCTCCCGTCTCTAGGCCTGACTCTCAATCCAGAGCTATCCAGCTGCCGCTGCATATTGGATCTTACTTTTTGTCAGTGATTGCCTTGGGGCATAGCCTGCCAATGAAATCTTTGGGGTGGAGAGATAAATAATTTAGTGATTTTATTTGATTGATTGATTAAACCAGGCACCAGTGGAAATTGCAAAGAAGGAGAAAAACATCCTAATAGTCTGAGCTTTAGAGACAGGAAGTGGATTTTCCCCTCTTAAGAGGTCTTTAAATTAGATCTACTTGCTTAAGCTTTGTGAAATGGATTCTTAGTAAGCTATGGACTGGGACAGACATCTTCTCCTGTAGCTTTATCTTGTAGCTTGAGTTTCTTTGCTGGTGAGTAGCTGCTATTTGCTCCCTCCATGTGTGTTATACTACAATATCAAGTATGCTGCCATTTCTTACAATAACAGGCACAAGGCAAATTCAACCACAGCATATTTAGTTACATTGTAACACAGATCACACAGAACTATTAGAACTGTTACAGTTACATTGTACATTGACTACAGTGCAATTTGTTATAATGTATCACTGACCACCTGGAATGTTAGGACTAAGTTATAGTGTGCCAAGGCTACACTATAATATCAACTATGTTACAGTGTGTCAAATAATGACAATGTTACAGTGTAAAGCCAAACACTATAGCATACCTTGTTACAATGTAACATGGACCACCCAGCATCATTAGGACTATGTTACAGTGTAACATCTGTAGTATAACATCCTTACACTGCAATGTTAACTATAATACACTTTCTTATAATTTTAAAATTATGTATAATATATTATAATACATAATAATATGTAAAATATGATAATAAATAATATTAAATTGTTATTTTATTTCTTTTAAACTAGTCAAGGCAATGTTAGGACTAAGTTCCACTGTGACATTGTTTCCCTGTAACATTGACATTGTTGCAATTTGTTACAATGGCCATATTTATTTATTTTTCTTTTTCAAATTTCCAAATGCTAGTGGTAGGAGAGGCTCATTATTTATTAGAAAATAATTTCTTAAAAATAAAATACTTTCTCAATTATTTATTAGAAAAAACATTTGTTTGTTAATTTTTAAAAGTGACACGAGGCTCTGGCTCAAATCCTGGAAATTGGCTCAGGGTGAATGAATGGTGGCTGGAGGAGTTTCTCCTAGTATCTGGTCTGTTCTTGACTACATCCTACTGCTTTACTTGGAATGAACAGGTAGTAAAAATGGGCTAGAGTTCCATAGAACACTCCCTGCTATGAATCCAAAGCAGTGGCAGGACAGGATTGGAGGTTGCTGTCTTGGACAAAAGAGTGAATGGAAAGGTCTGGAGGTAAAGCATATAAAAAGAAGGAAACATTACAGACTCTGGAGTCAGAGGACTTGGGTTCAAATCCCACCCCTCGTGTTTGCTCTCTGTGTGATCTTGAACAAATCACTTAACCTCCTGGAGTTTAGTCTCATCATCTATGAAATGGAGATGGGATAAGTAGGTGGTGAACTGAATAGACCATGAGCCTGGAGTCAGGAAGAATCATCTTCCTGAGTTCAAATCTGACCTCAGATATGTACTTGCTGTGTGACTCTGGGCAAATCATTTTAACCCTGTTTGCCTCAGTTTTCTCATCTGCAAAATGAGCTGGAGAAGGAAATGGCAAACCATTCCAAAATGTTTAAAAAAAACAAACCCAAATAGTATCGAGAAGAATTGGACACAACTGAAAAATGATTAAACACCAACAAAATGTTGAGAGGGACTAGATGAGCTTTCTTAGCTGAGCTCTAGTCTAGATATATGAGCCAGTGAATTTTCCTCACCTTATTTGTACAGTGATCTTTCAGGAAACTGTGGGTGGAAAACAGATAGAAGTGGCATTTGAAGTTCTTGCACTGGGGAAATTTGCAAGCTCTTTGTGGCAGTGGTCAATGGGGAGTGATTAAAAACTGTTTGGGACATGACTATTGACAGTATAAAAGCTGGATAACTCTTAGGCATATGATCAAATAAGACAAGTGTTTAAATATACATCCCATTATCCAGGCTTTTTTAAACATATTTAGTTATGAGTAAAGAAATCGCATATACCCCAAAATGTAAATTATCTAGGAATTATTCAGTTAGAACTGCTGGGAGAACTGGAAAGGAGTCTGGCATTAGACCAGCATCTATAGTATAGATTCTATACAATAATCCACAATAGATTCAAATGGATAGTTAGGCAGAATATTAAAGATATACTATAAAAACGTGAAGAGAAGCAGATCATAGACCATTCACAGTTATGGGTAAGAGATGAATTTTTTAATCAAAAAAAGGGCTAGAGATGATCACAAAAAAATAATATAGGGTATTTCAATTGCTTTTGCACAAATAAAATGGACATGTCTAGGATGAGAAGGGAAATGAATGGTCAACTGGGAGAAACATCTTTGCATCCCATTTCTCTGATAACAGTTTTGTATCCAAGATATATTGACTACTGACAGATATGAGATAAAAAAAATCTTAAAAAGGCATTTAGAAAGTCAGCTCTTAATGTAAATAGATGTCCACTTTATCAATCAATAAACATTTATCAAGTGCCTGCTCTATGCTAGACATTGTGCTAAATGCTGGCCATACAAAAAGAAGAAAAAGACAGTTCCTGTCCTCCAGGAATTTACAATCTCTTTAAGCTATTCATCTATCTTTTATCTATGTATTCTGATCTGTGTTCTACTCTATGTATTCTGAGCTATACATCTATGTGTTCTATCAGTTCTCTGAGTCCTCTCTCTTCCATCTATTCTGTGTGTTCTATGTGTACTATCTATCCATCTTCATGTTCTATTTGTTCCATCTAGTCTATTTGATTTTTGAGCTCCTTCTCTTCCATCTCTGTGTTCTATCTCTTCTGTGGGTTCTTGCTAGTCTTTCCATCTATTTTTAGTATCTATATGTTCTGTGAGACCTCTCTGTCCTAACCAGTTTTCATTTTCTGCGTTTTTTCTGATTTATCTGTTCTATGAGCCCTATCTATTCCATCTATTCTATCTGTTCTTTGTTCTCTTTCTTCTATGTGTTCTACCCCTTCCATCCATTCGATTATATCTTTTGTATGTGTTGTATTCTCTGGGTTCTATCTCTACATTCTTTATGTTCCTTCTATTCTATGTGGTTTACCTGTTCCCTTTATTCTACCTCTTCTGTGTTCTACCTCTTCCATCTATTCAAACTTTTCTAACTACTGTGCCTGTCTCCTATTTGTTCTTTGTGTTCTAGCTCATCTATCTATTCCATGTGCTCTATCTATTGTGATCTATTCTGTGAGCTTACTCTCTTCCATCTCTCTGTTCTATCACTTCTATGATTTCTTCCTATTCTATCCCTCTGTCTTTAGTATCTATATTTCTATCTGATCTCTCTTTTCTAACCTTTCTATATGTTCTATCTATTTTATGTGCTCTACATATTCCATCTATTCTCTATAACTGTTCATCTACCTTTTGTATCAGTGTTCTATCTGATTTATTGGTTCTTTCTACTCTGTGTGTTATCTATTCCATCTGTCCTGTGAGCTCTCTTACATCTGTGTTTTATCATCTAGCTTTAGTATCTATATGTTCTATGAGCTCTACCTTTTCCATCTATTTTCTGTTCTATCGTTCCTTTTTAGCCTGCTCTGCTCTGTCTCTTCATTCTATTCTAATTTGTTCTAGCTATTCATCTCTTTTTTATCTTCTTTTCAACTATCTTTTTATCTATGATTCTGATCTCTATTCTAATCTGTGTATTCTAATGTATACATCTATGTGTTCTATCAGTTCTATGAGCTTTCTCTCTTCCATCTCTTCTGTTTTATGACTTCTTTGTTCTATCCATCTCATTTTGAATATGTATCCTAATGTTCTATCTATTCTATGTGTTCTATCTATCCATTCAGTATCTTCTATCTGTTCTATGACTCCACCTCTTCATCTATTCTGTCTGTAATATGTTCTATTTTTCTCTATGCTCTACCTTTTCCATCTATTCATTTATTTCTCTATCTCTGTGTTCTATCCATGAATGTTCTATCTCTTCTAGGTTCCATGTTTTCTATGTATTCTTTTGGTTTATTTCTGTGCATTCTTTCTGTTCTATTTGCTCTTCCTCTTCCATCTCCTCTAACTTTTCTATCCATCTATCATTTGTATCTATATGTTCTATCTTACCTCTGTTTCCTATCCATACTAATATTCTATTTTATGTGTTTATTCTTTCCATTCTACGTGTTCTATCTATTCTTTGTTGTGGGAGGCCAATAAGAGAAACAGAGTCTTAAATAGAAGAAAATCTGAGATTCCTCTTTTGACTCCTTTTCTGATCCACACCTTTTCTTAATAACATCATAAATTTTGTTGGAAAGCTTTAAACAAATCAGCAGTTACTGGGTTAATAATTTCTCTTCAAGAAAATTAAGATCCCTTAACTCTAAGAATATTCCTGTCAGTTAAGGTCAGAGTTAGACAAAGCTTTATCCAACCAGGTGCAGTCCTCCTGATAAAAAAATACAAGACTCAATTCATTTATGATATCTAATGAATATATTTACGATTCTTGGAATTTGTTTGATGATATCCAGGCGGCTAGAATTTGGCCTTGGACCTTGTTCTATCTTTACTTTGAAGCCTCCAAGGATTTTCTTTTGTATGATTTGTAACCTCTATCAGCTGTAAAGTTTTTCTTTGTGTTCTTTGTGTGAAAATAGTATATAATAAACTCCATGCTCCTGGAGCCAGAGCTGGAAGCATGAGCTGAGGAAAAGATCTTCAGTGTCCTTTACTTCCTTATCAACTGAACTGTCCTTATCAGATTATCTGAGATGATAAAGAGATCTCCATACTTTGTATTTCATTTCTAGCTATCATTTATGTCCTTTCTGTTCTATCTATTGTGTTCTGTGTTCTATCTGTTCTATGTCAATCTTGTCTTTGTGTTTTCTCCATTCTGTGTTCTATTTTTTCTAACAATCCATGTATCTGTCCTGTTCTGTGTGTTCTCTCTGTTCTCTATCTTTTCATCTATTCTATTTTATGTTATATTTGTTTGACCTATACATCTATGTGTTCTAAACATTCTGAATGCTCTACCCTTTCCATCTCTTCTAACTGTTCTATCAATCTATATATTCTGTTTGTTCTATGTTCTATCTATTCTGCAGTGTCTGTTCTATGAGCTCCATCTATTTTATCTTTTTATGTGTTCTATCTATCCATTCCTTATGTTCTAATATTAATGGTCTAGGTGTTCTGTCTGTCCATCTATTTCTCCATGTGTTATGTCTATCCATTTATATGTTCTATGTTCTCTTTGTTGTACCCATGTGTTTTATTTCTTCCATCTCTTCTATGTGTTCTGTTATATGCCTTCATGCCTTCTGTTTTTATCTATCCATCTCTCTTTTATTTCTGTGCTCATTTTCTTCTATCTAATCACCTATGTTTTCTGTCTGTTCTGTGTTCTATCTCTTCCAACTACCTATTCTATCTGTTCTATGTGTTCTATCTGATCTATTTGTTCTATTTATCATCTATCTGTTCTTTTCATCTACCCATTCTGTAATCTCTCTCTTTTATGTGTTCTCTCTTCTATCTGTCCATCTATTCAATGTGTTCTAACTATCCACCTATTCTAATTGTTCTGTTCTATGTGTTTTAGATATCCATTCAATCAGTCCATCTATGCATTCTATATATCCATCTATTCAATTTGTTCTACTTATCTGTTCTACGTTCTATCTATCCATCTCTTCTATCGATGTATTCTGTCTAATCTGTTTCATCTATTTATATCTTCTATCTCTCTATTCGTCTACTCTAGTTCTCTATATTCATCTACTCTAGCTGTCCTGTGTTCTATCTACCCATCTATCTATCCAACGATTCCTGTTTTGTGGCCTCTCTAATCTCTCTGTTCTGTCTATCCATCTATTCTATGTGTTTTATCTTTGTGTTCTATATTGTGGTATTCTTGCTTTTAATCTACTCTGCTAGATAGAACATGTAGAACACAGAATACAGATGATTAGATGGAACAAATAAAAGATAATAATACCTGTAGATCTTTGTCCCAGAATTGTTGTAACCCTCAAAGGTTTTTCTTCTCTGTTCTCTTCTCTCCTTCTTCCTTCTCCCTCCCTTTTCCCACTTTAAGAAATAACCACGAGTAACGTTTACTTACCACCTCAACATTCCCAAAGTGTTTTATCAATATCTCATTTGACCCTCAGCCCTATGTAGGCACTATTATTATCTCCAGTTTACATATGAGGAAACTGGGGTCAACCTGTACAAAGTGGCAGAAAGGGGAAACGGAAGGAGGCTGGAACTTGAGTCTAGCAAGGGAACTAGTGGATCAGACAAAGACAAATTGGAATTTTTAATGACAAACAGAAAAATGGGTAGTTGACATAATAGGGAGTCACTGAAGCTTCTTGTGTGGGAGAATGGCATGGTCAGCTCTGAGTTTTAGAAACCACTGGGTGGCTCAGTAGATTGTGTAAGTGTTAAAATTAATGGTTTGGCTAAATATGTGAAAATTATAAATCTTTTATTCAAAGTTATTGCCAATCATAGTGTTAACTCCAACTAGGCAAATAGAACAAAGGATTCCCTTTTCACAAGTGTGAACTCAAAGAGAACCAAGAATTCCCTTTTACAATTGGGAGCTAGTTGGAGATAGGAGGTCCTGGGTTCTAATCTGGCCTCAGACACTTCCTACCTGGCTGGCCCTGGGCAGGTCACTTCCCCAACTTGGGCCTCAGTTTCCTTCTCTGTAAAAATGGGTTAAAGGGCCTTGGAGCTTCAATGGTTTCTTCATATCACTATCAAAATATAGCAAAGTTCCACAAATTTAAGGCAGATTATTTAAGAGATTATAATGCAAAGGTCCCCAGGCAACTGAGTTCTAAATAACAGAAGCCCCTATTTTTATAGGTTGGAAATGGGCTGCCTCCCACCCCCATCCCCTGCAACCCAGTGAGGAAGTACAACCTGGGAGCTGGATACTACCAACTCACAGATGGAGAGAATGAGCTTAATAAAAGTGGGCATGGGCACACTGGTACAGTGGAGAGAGCACTGAGTTTGGAAGCAGGAAGACCTGAGTACAAACCCAACCTGAGATACATGCTAGCAGTGTGACCCTGAGCAAGTCATTTCACCTAGGTCTCCTTCAGTTTCTTCAACTGTAAAATGGGGATAAAGTACCACCTACCTCCCAGGACTGTGGTCAGGATTGAAGGAGAAACATAATTGTGAAGTGCTTAGCCTAATAGTGCCTGGCACATAATAGGTACTTAAAAATGCTTCCTTCTTTCGCTCCCTTCCTTCTTTCCTTTCTTTCTCTCTTTCTTCCCTCTTTCTTTCTTTTTCTTCCTTCCTTCCTTTTCCATTCTTTCTTTTTCCTTCCTTCTTTCAGCAAATGTAGAAATGTGACTTTGGTGTTGTATTTCTATCCTCTTGGTTCATCATTTGCCTTTTATTTAGGGTATCCTCCCTTAGATCAGGTAGAGCACATAAAAGTAATTCCCTGGTGAAAAATTAAATTCAAACAACTTTAAGAGGGGAAAACAAAAGGCAAACACAATTTAATTTACTAAGGGTCACAAGTCAAGATAGAAGTGCTTGCTTTAAATAAATATGTTTGTTGAGTTGAATTAAATTACAAAATTTCATGGAATCAGAGTTGGAAGGGTCTTCAGTACTCACCTAGTCCAGCCTCTACCTGATCAAGAATCCCTTCTATAGGAAACACTGGTTGGCTCAGTGGATTGAGAGCCAGGCTTTCAAATGGGATGCCCTGGGTTCATATCTGGCCTCAGATGCTTCCTAGCTGTGTGACCCTGGGCAAGTCACATAACCCCCATTGCCTAGCCCTTACCACTCTTCTACTTTAGAACCAATACAATGTATTGATTCCAAGATGGAAAGTGAGGGTTAAAAAAACTCTTTGGTACTAGGTGGTTGTTTTTTTTTATGAGAAAATTGATCAGTAAAATAAGATTATCAGGCAGCTAAGACCCAGCAGCAATCAAACATCATAGCCTAGTGTATAATCAAATCAACTCCAAATCCCCCACTGGATTATAAGCTCCTTGAGGGCAGGAACTTTTGTTTGCCTCTTTTTTTTATTCACAGGGCCTAGCACAGTGTCTGGCACATAGAATACTCTTTTCTTCCCCAATTACATGTAGATAAATTTTTTAATTATTGTTTTCTGACATTTTGTGATCCATTCTCTCTCCCTCTCTCCCTCTCTTTCCCTCTTCCCCAAGACAACAGGCAATATGATATAGGTTAAACATGTTATTATGCAAGATATATTTCCACTGTCATCTTGTTATGGGAGAAGACACATATTGCTTAGTAAGAAAAAAGTTGTGAAGGAAACTAAGTGAAAAATGGTTTGTGTTGATCTGTATTCAGATTCCATCAGTCCCTTCTATGATGGTGGATGTATGTCCCTTGGAATAGTACTGGATCCTTACATTGCTGATAATAGCTAAGCCATTCAGAGTAAATCATTATACATTTTTGTTGTTATTCTGCATAATGTTCTGCTCACTTCACTTTGCATCATGTCATATAACTATTTCCATGGCTTTTGTGTTTATCTTATCATTAATCTTTTCCTTTCTTCAGTCATTAATTTTTTTTTTTCAAATACAGGTAGAAACATCATTTATTATGGCATAATAATATTCCAACATAATCATATGCCCCAGGCTTGTTTAGCCATTCCTCAATTGATGGAATGTAGTAGATTCTTTTTTTTTAATCCTCACATTCTGTCTTACAATCAATACTGCATATTGGTTCTAAGGCAAAAGAGCATTAAGGGCAAGGCAATAGGGATCAAGTGACTTGCCCAGGGTCACACAGATAGGAATTGTCTAAAGCGAGGTTTTAAAAATCCAGAACCTCCCATCTCTAGGCCTAGCTCTCAGTCCACTGAGCCCCCAGATGACCCCAAAGATTTTTAATAAATGTTGATTGATTGAATCCAACTGTTGGAGTAAGGATTCCCTATTTTAACAAAAGTCAATTTGGAAACTAAATCAGGCTTAGGCCAACATCTTATGCCATATAATACATGATCTAAATATAAAATATCATATGAAAGCATCAGAGGAGATCAGAAGGAACCTTCAACAGTTATGACTAGAGGATGAATTCTTAACAAGGGATATAGGGACTCAGAAAACAAAATAAAAATTTCTAGTTGCATAAAATTGTAAAGTTGTTTTATGAACAAAATCAATGCTGCTAGAATGAAAATGGTAGCAGCTAATGGGAGAGAGGTGGGCTTTGTAGTAAATATCTTATACATGTTTGATACCCAAGATGTATAAGGAATTGATATAAAAATGCAAGATAGGAGACTTTTCCCAATAAATAAGTGGTCAAAAGATATGAATAGTCAATATTCAAAGGAGAAAATTCAAATTATAAAACACCATGTGAAGGGATACTCTGCATTACCTAGTAAAATGAATGCAAATTAATATAGCTCTGAGGTTTCCCCTCATACCCATCAAGTTGGCAAAGATGAACAAAAACAAAAAATGATAAATGCTTCAAGCGCAACACGAAGACAGATGCACTAATGGACTTTTGGTGAAGTTATATTCTGGGAAATAGTTTGGAATTCTACTTTAAAAATCACTAAACTGCATTACCTCTGACCAAGTGTTATTATTAGTAAGTACAAAACACAAGGCAGCCAAGGAGAGAGGAAAAGGTCCTACAGCTACAAAAATATGAATGTTGTTAGGTTTTTAAACCCTTACTTTCTCTCCTATTAACACCTCTTAAGACAGAAGGGTAAGAAATGTTCAAATGGGGTTAAATGACTTGTTCAAGGTTATGCAGCTAGGAAGTGTTAAAATCTGAACCCAGATTTGAACCCAGATCTTCCCAACTCCAGACCTGGTGTTCTATCCACTGGACCACTTCGCTGCCCATTGCTGGTTGATGACAGTGATGATGATGGTGGTGATGAAAATGGTGGTGGTGGGGAGGAGGAGGAAGAGGAGGTTGTGGTTTCATTTCCAACCCTTCATGATCCTATTGGGTGTTTTCTTTTTTTTAACATTTATTAATATTTATTTTTTAGAAAAGTTAACATGGTTACATAATTCATGTTCTTACTTTCCCCTCCTCCCCTCCAAGTTCCCCCCACCCACCATGGCTGATGCATATTTCCACTGATTTTAACAAGTGTCATTGATCAAGACCTATTTCCAAATTGTTGATAGTTGCATTGGTGTGGTAGTTTCGAGTCTACATCCCCAATCATGCCCGCCTCAACCCATGTGTTCAAGCAGTTGTTTTTCTTCTGTTTCCACTCCTGTAGTTCTTCCTCTGAATGCGGGTAGTGTTCTTTTCCATAAATTCCTCAGAATTGTCCTGGGTCATTGCATTGCTGCTAGTACAGAAGTCCATTACATTCTATT
>NW_025369182.1:0-7401 GCF_016433145.1 Gracilinanus agilis | reverse complement strand
CTCTCTCTCTCTCTCTCTCTCTCTCTCTCTCTCTCTCTCTCTCCCTTCCTTCCACATGGAACAGGTATAGAAATAAATATACCTTCTTCTCAGTGGTATGTGGTGCCTTTACAAAAAAATGACCATATATTAGGGCATAAACATTACAGTTAAATGTAGAAAAGCAACTTTTCAGAGAATAATGCAATAAAAACTGCAGATAATAAGAGATCATGGAAACACAAAGCAAAAGCTAACAAGACACTAATAATTTAATCTTGGGGGGCTCCTGGGTAGCTCAGTGGATTGAGAGCCAGGTCTAGAGACGGGAGGTCCTAGGTTCAAATCTGGCCTCACACACTTCCTAGCTGTGTGACCCTGGTCAAGTCACTTGACCCCCACTGCCTACCCTTACCACTCTTCTGCCTTGGAGCCAATACATAGTATTGACTTCAAGATGGAAGGTAAGGGTTTAAAAATAATTTAATCTTAAAAACTAATGCATTAAATAACAAGTCATAGAAACAGTACATAATTTCATTAAAGTAAAGGATAATAATGAGACAAAATACCAAAACCTGTAGGATATAGCAAAAGCAGTAATTAGAAGAAAATTGATATCTCTAAATTTTTATATTGGAAAAACAGAGAAAGAAGAGATCAATAAATTGGGAATATAATTTTAAAACCTAGAAAAAAATAAAATTCCCTACCAAACTCTAATCTAGAAATCTTAAAAATTAAAAGCAAGAATAATAAAATTAAATGGAAGAAAACCATTGAAATAATAAATAAATTTAGGAGGTGGATTTGTGAAAAAAATTAACAGAATAGATGTCATTCATTTATATGATTAAAGAAACAAGAGAAAGGCAAATCATTGGCATTAAAGATGAAATTACTATCAATGAAATGAAATTAAAGAAATTAATGGGAATCATTTTGAAATTATATGACAATAAATTTAACAATGGGAGTTAATGAAAGAACACTTAAAAATATAAAATACATTGACCTCTGAGGAGAGAATAGAATATCTAAATAAACAAATATTAGAAAAGAAATTGATTAGGTCATAAATGAACTTCCTAAAACACATTAGAACAAGATAATCTATCTATCACAAGTTCATTTCTACCAAACATTTAGTGATTAACTAATTCCAATAATAAATTATTTGAAATAATAAGTAAATAAGTTTTGCCAAACTTCTTTTGTGAAATAAATATGGTATTGATACCTAAATCAGCAAGAGAATAAACAAGTAATTTCATTAATGAATATGAATGCCAAAATCCTAAATAAAACACTAGATAGGAGAGTACAACAATACATCACAAAGATTATATATTGTGAACAAATAGGATTTATAACAAGCATGCAAGGATGCTTCAATGTAAGGAATACTATCAACATAATTTATCATATTGATAACAAAATTACTAAATATCATATGATTATCTCCTTTTATGACACAAATATGGTACTGATTCCAAAGCCAGGTAGATCAAAAACAGAGAAAGAAAACTATAGACCAATCTCCCTAATGAACATAGATGCAAAAATTTTAAATAGAATATTAGCAAAGAGACTCCAGCAAGTGATCAAGAGGATCATGCACCATGATCAGGTGGGATTTATACCAGTAATGTAAGGATGGTTCAACATTAGGAAAACCATCCACATAATTGACCATAGGTTTAGATCAACATCTCACACCCTACACCAAGATAAATTCATAATGGGTGAATGGTTTGAATATAAAGAGGGAAATTATAAATAAGTTAAGTGAACACAGAATAGTATAAATGTTAGATCTCTGGGAAAGAAAAGATTTTAAAACCAAGCAAGAGTTAGAGAAAATTACAAAATATAAAATAAATGATTTAGATTATGTCAAACTAAAAAGCTTTTGTACAAACAAAAACAATGCGTCCAAAATCAGAAGGGAAACAACAAATTGGGGAAAAATCTTTATAACAAAAAACTCTGACAGAAGTCTAATTACTCAAATATACAAGGGGTTAAATCAATTGTATAAAAAATTTTCAGATAAAGAAATCAAAAGTATCAATAAGCACATGAGAAAGTGTTCTAAATCTCTAATAATTAGATAAATGCAAATCAAAAACAACTCTGAGATACCACCTCACACCTAGCAGATTGGCTAAAATGATAGAAAGGTAGAGTAATGAATGTTGGAGAGGATGTGGCAAAATTGGTACATTAATGCATTGCTGGTGGAGTTGTGAACAGATCCAACCATTCTGGCTGGCAATTTGGAACTATGCTCAAAGGGCTATAAAAGAATGCCTGCCCTTTGATCCAGCCATACCATTGTTGGGTTTGTACCACAAAGAGATCATAGATAAACAGACTTGTATGAAAATATTTATAGCAGTGCTTTTTGTGGTGGCAAAAACCTGGAAAATGAGGGTATGCCCTTCAATTGGGGAATGGCTGAACAAATTGTGGTATATGCTGGTGATGGAATACTATTGCGCTCAAAGGAATAATAAACTGGAGGAATTTCATGTGAACTGGAAAGACCTCTAGGAATTGATGCAGAGTGAAAGGAGTACAGCCAGAAGAACATTGTACACAGAGACCAATACACTGTGGTAAAATAGAATTTAATGGACTTCTGTACTAGCAGCAATGCAATGACCCAGGACAATTCTATGGGATTTATGGAAAAGAACGCTACCCACACTCAGAGAAAGAACTGCAGGAGAAGAAACACAGAAGGAAAGCAACTGCTTGAAAACACGTTTCGATGCGGGTATAATTAGGGATGTAGACTTGAATCTATCACCCCAATGCAACTATCAACCATTTGGAAATAGGTCTTGAGCAATGACACATGTTAAAACCAGTGGAAATGCGAATCGGCTATGGTTGGTGGGGGGGGAGGGTTAATGGGAAAGTAAGAGGATGAATCATGTAACCATGTTAACTTTTCTAAAAAAGAAATATTATTAAATGTTAAAAAAATAAAATAAAATAAGGAGGTTGGAATAAATTAAAAAATATGTACTGTACATATATCTTGCATACACATAGTTACTTAGATGTTTCACACATTTAAACAAGAGTTACTTGAGGGTGAGCACTGTGTTTTTTTAATTCCTTCATATCACTAGCACTTAGTATAGTACCTGGCATATAGTAAATACTTAATAAATGTTTGCTGAATTTGACTAAAATATCCTGACAACCTGGAGAAGGAAGCTGAATCTTAAATAAGATGAAATTCAGTAGGCCTAGGCATAAAAACTTAAGATTCTGTAAGTATAAAATCGTGGCTTTCGTAATAGAAGTTGGAGAGACATGATAAAGTAGCAGTTAATTTGAAAAAAAGATCTAGTACTTTTGGTGGCGTGCAAGCTCTATATGAATCAGCAATATGATATGGAGGCCAAAAAATACTAGTTGTTTTGGATGTCCTTAAGAGAGAAAGCTTCCTGGAAAAAGAAGGCAATAGTCTCATGGCATTCCAAACTGATTAAAACTCTCTTGAAGTGTTGTCATCAAATATGGTTATCTTAGTTTTAGAGAGATATTGACAAACCACTTTCTAGAATAAAGCCGCCAGATCATGAAGGGTAATAAGTCTATGTCACATGAAGGTCATTTGAGAAATTTGGGCACATTAAGCCTGGAGAAAAAAAATTCAGAGGGGTGAGGATAATTGTTGTCAAGTATCTGGAGGGTTGTCATATAGGTGATGAATTCAACTTTTGGATGCAGAGGGGAAAACCAGTGCTACTGAGTGGAAAATAAACCCTCTCTGATCTACCTCACTCATCAATTCATAACTACAGTTCCTCTGTAAAGCAACTACTTTAGGTTCAAGCTTTTTGTGATTCTACACTCCTTAAATTGTAACTCAAGACCTTGAGTTTCCATCAGTGATTTCATCTTAAGATGAAGACATTTGACACATTTTATTTAAAATAAAGATGTTTATTAAAATAGCATAGAATAAACAGTAGCCATGAAATATTTCCTTCATAAAACAAGGGCATATTCTCACAGAAATACACAGATTCTTTGTACTAAGATTGGGAACAAACAGAGTATATGGGTAGCAAGACACATAGTTAGGGACACACATAGAAAATTAAATAATGCATCTATAGTTTCAACAACCTGAAAACTTCTCTTGGTATCATCATCTGTTCTCATTTGAATCAATGTTTCTATTGGACATGCTACTCAGCTAGTTTCTTTTGGCATACTTTACAAGATAGGCCTATTATCTCTTACTCTTTCAGTTGCTTGAAGAGGCAATGAAAGAAGTGAAGAGTGATGGTCTCAAGGCAGACCTTTCTAACAAAATGGCTCTTCTCAATTGATAAAAATGACTTTGTCAAAGGGTTCCAAGCTATGACATGAGTTCATATCCCACCTAGACAGGTATTTACCTCTATGACCTTGAGTAAGTGATTTAAACTCTTTTTGCTTCAGTTCCCTCAACTGCAAATTGGCAATAATAACGTTTACTTTCCAAAGTTACTGTGAGCATCAAATAAGAAACTATTTGTAAACCACCTAACACAATGTCTAGCACATAATAGGTGTTATACAAATAATGACTATATTATTATTACTATAATTATGGAGCTAATTATTTAAAGACACTAGGTACATAGGTGATATTTTGGTTTCCTGTACTATATTTCCATAATGTTGACTTGGGAACTAATTCACACATTTTAAAACACCAACTAAGTATGAGAATTGCTTTATACTATGAAAGGGCCATTGCCACTTTATCACCCTTTAAATTCTGTGAAACCAGAAAAGGAAATTGAAAAAGCCATCAAAGAATTCCCTAAGAAAAAATCGCCAGGCCCAGATGGATTCACAAGTGAATTCTATCAAACCTTCAAAGAACAACTAATTCCAATACTATATAAACTACTTGGCACAATAAGCAAAGAAGGAGTTCTGTCAAACTCCTTCTATGACACAAATATGGTACTGATCCCAAAGCCAGGTAGATCAAAAAAAGAGAAAGAAAACTACAGAACAATCTCCCTAATGAACATAGACACAAAATCTTAAACAGAACACAAGCAAAAAGACTCCAGCAAGTGATCATGAGGGTTATCCATTATGATCAGGTGGGATTTATACCAGGAATGCAAGGATGGTTCAACATCAGGAAAACCATCCACATAATCAACCATATCAACAAGCTAATGAACAAAAATCACATGATTATCTCAATAGATGCTGAAAAAGCCTTTGACAAAATACAACACCCATTACTACTAAAAACACTAGAAACTTTAGGAATATTATTTAACATTGTACTGGAAACACTAGCAGTAGCAATTAGAGAAGAAAAAGAAATTGAAGGTATTGAAATAGGCAATGCGGAGACCAAGCTATCACTCTGTGCAGATGATATGATGGTCTACTTAAAAAAATCCTAGAGAATCAACTAAAAAATTAGTGGAAATAATCAACAAATTTAGCAAAGTTGCAGGATACAAAATAAAATCACATATCTCATCAGCATTTATATATATATATATATATATATATATATATATATATATACACACATCCAAAACATCACAGCAAGAAGCGTTAGAAAGAGAAATTTCATTTAAAATCACCCTAGACAATATAAAATACTTAGGAATCTATCTGCCAAGAAAAACATAGGAATATTACGAAGACAACTATGAAACCCTTTCCACACAATTAAAACTAGATCTAAACAATTGGAAAAACATTGAGTGCTCATGGGTAGGATTAGCTAACATAATAAAAATGACCATCCTACCCAAATTAATTCACCTATTTAGTTCTATACCTATCAAACTACCAAAAAAACTTTTTACTGAGTTAGAAAAAACTATAAAAAGTTCATTTGGAAGAAGAAAAGATTACGAATATCAAGAGAAATAATGAAAAAAATGTGAAGGAAGGTGACTTAGCAGTACCAGATATTACTATACTATAAAGGAGCAGCCATTAAAACAGTATGGTACTGGCTAAGAGACAGAAGGGAGGATCAGTGGAATAGACTAGGGGTAAGCAACCTCAGTAAGACAATTTTCGATAAACCCAAAGGACCTAGCTTTTGAGACAAAAACCCACTATTTGACAAAAACTGTTGGGAAAATTGGAAAACAATATGGGACAGATTGGGCCTACATCAATATCTCACTCCCTATACCAAGATAAACTCAGAATGGGTGAATGGCTTGAATATAAGAAGGAAACTACAGGTAAATTAGTTGAGCACAGAATAGTAAGTATAATTGTCAGATCTTTGGGAAATAGAAGATTTTAAAACCAAGCAAGAGTTAGAAACAAATCACAAAATGTAAAATAAATAATTTTGACTACATTAAACTAAAAGGTTTTTGTACAGACAAAACCAATGCTACCAGAATTAGAAGGGAAAGAACAAATTGGGAAAAAAATCTTTATAACAAAAAACTCTGACAAAGGTCTAATTACTCAAATATATAAGGAGCTAAATCAATTGTACAAAAAATCAATACATCCTCCAGTCAATAAATGGGCAAGGGACATGAATAGGCAATTCTCAGATAAAGAAATCAAAACTATCAATAACCACATAAGAAAGTTTTCTAAATCTCTAATAATTAGAGAAATGTGAATCAAAACAACTCTGAGGTATCACCTCACACCTAGCAGATTGGCTAAAATGACAACAAGGGAGAGTAATGAATGTTGGAGGGGTTGTGGCAAAATTGGGACATTAATGCATTGCTGGTGGAGTTGTGAAATGATCCAACCATTCTGGATGGCAATGTGGAACTAGCCTCAAAGGGCTTTAAAAGACTATCTGCCTTTTAATCCAGCCATAGCACTGCTTGGATTATATCCCAAAGAGATAATAAGGAAAAAGACTTGTACAAAAATATTTCTAGCCACACTCTTTGTAGTGGTAAAAAATTGGAAAATGAGAGAATGTCCTTAGATTGGGGAATGGCTGAACCAATTGTGGTATCTGTTGGTGATGGAATACTATTGTGCTTAAAGGAATAAAGAACTGGAGGAATTCCATGTGAACTGGAATGACTTGTAGGAATTGATGCAGAGTGAAAGGAGCAGATCCAGGAGAACATTGTACACAAAGCCTGATACACTGTGGTACAATCGAACATAACAGACATCTCTACTAGCAGCAATGCAAGGATCCAGAGCAAGGCTGAAGGACTTATGAGAAAGAAAACTAGTCACATTCAGAGGAAGAACTGTGGGAGGAGAAACACAGAAGAAAAACAACTGCTTGAACACATGGGCTGATAGAGATATTATTGGTGATGTAGACACTAAATTATAACTCTAGTCCAACTATCAATAATATAGAATTAGGTATTGACCAATGATACATGTAAAACCCAGTGGAATTATGCATTGACTAAGGGG
>NW_025369181.1:0-3302 GCF_016433145.1 Gracilinanus agilis | reverse complement strand
TCATTAAGGAGATTGGTCTGTAGTTTTCTTTCTCTGTTTTTGATCTCCCTGGCTTTGGAATCAGTACCATATTTGTGTCATAAAAGGAATTTGGTAGGACTCCTTCTTTGCTTATCATATCAAATAATTTGTATAGTATTGGGATTAGTTGCTCTTTGAATGTCTGATAGAATTCACTTGTGAATCCATCAGGCCCTGGAGAGTTTTTCTTAGGGAGTTATTTGATGGCTTGTTCAATTTCTTTTTCTGATATGGGATTATTTAGGTATTCTATTTCTTCTGCTGTTAATCCAGGCAGTTTATATTTATGTAAATATTCATTCATATCTCCTAAATTGTTAGATTTATTGCCATATAATTGGGCAAAATAGTTTATAATGATTGCCTTAATTTCCTCTTCATTAGAGGTGAGGTTTCCCTTTTCATCTTTGATACTGTCAATTTGGTTTTCTTCTTTCCTTTTTTTTTATTAGATTGAGTAGTACTTTGTCTATTTTATCTGTTATTTCAAAGTACCAGCTTCTAGTCTTATTTATTAATTCAATAGTTCTTTTACTTTTGATTTTATTGATTTCTCCCTTGATTTTTAGTATTTCTAATTTAGTTTCCATTTGGGGATTTTTAATTTGCTCGCTTTCTAATTTTTTGAGTTGCATGCCCAATTCATTAATCTCTGCCCTTCCTAATTTGTTAAAATATGCACTCAAGGATATAAATTTCCCCCTGAGTACTGCCTTGGCCGCATCCCACAGAGTTTGGTAGGATGTCTCATCATTGTCATTTTCTTCAATGAAATTGTTGATTGTTTCTATGATTCCTTCTTTGACAAACTGGTTTTGGAGAATCATATTATTTAATTTCGAATTAGTTTTTGATTTTCCTCATTGTTTATACTGCCTTTAATCAGGATGTAATGACCTTCCCTGTCTTTTTTAATCATATATATTTTTACTTTGGCTTTGTCAGAAATCATAATAGCCACTGCTGCCTTCTTTTTCTCATTTGATGCCCAGAAGATTTTGCTCAAACTTTTAACCTTAAACTTGTGTATGTCCACCCGCCTCATATGTGTTTCTTGTAGACAACATATGGTGGGGTTTTGGTTTCTAATCCACTCTGCTATTTGGTTCCGTTTTATGAGCGAGTTCATCCCATTCACATTCAGAGTTATAATCATCAGTTGTGAATTTGCTGACATTTTCAAATCCTCCCCCATTCCTACCCCTTCTCCTTAAACTATTTCCTTTAAAACCAGTGGTTTGCTATTAAGACCCTATCCCCTCCCTTGATTAACTTCCCTTTCTACCCCCTCCCTTATTTTCCCCCCTATTTTTTTTAAAGGCCTTATGAATTCCCTCCCCCTTCACCCCTCCCTTTTTTTGACCTCCCCACTCCCCTGCTCCCCTTGGTTTATCCCTTCTAACTTTCTCTGAGGGGTTAGATAAGAGTTTTATTTCCCAATGGATAGTATAGCTACTCTTCCCTCTCCTGGTTGATTACACTGAGAGTAAGGTTTGATTATTACCTCTTTATGCTCTCTTCCTCTCCTTCTTATAATAGTATTTGTCCCCTCTCCCTCCCATGCCCTCTTTGTGTGTAATAGAATATTCTATTTTCTTATTCACTCAAGTTTCTCTTGGTGTCCCCTGCTTTTTACCCCCTCTTTCCCATCCCCCACGCCATCTTAGATTATTTAGTGTTCCACCCTCACCCTGTGAATTATTCTTCTGAATACTATAATAGTGAATATTATAATAGTGAATAGAGTTCACTACAGAGAATTATACATAACATTTCTATACATAGGAATACATATAATTAGATCTCACTGAGGCCCTTAAAAAGGCAAATTTAAAAATTATAAATTTTCTTTCTTTCCCCTCTGTATCTTATTTACCTTTTCAGGTTTCTCTTGATTTTTGTGGTTCGTTATCAAACTTTCCATTTAGCCCTGGTCTTTTCTGTGCAAATACCTGGAATTCTTCAATTTTGTTGAATGCCCATACTTTCCCCTGGAAATATGTAGTCAATTTTGATGGGTAGTTGATCCGTGGTTGCAGGCCCACCTCTCTTGCCTTTCTGAATATTGTATTCCAAGCCTTACGGTCTTTTAGTGTGGAGGCTGCCAGATCCTGTGTGATCCTGATTGGTGCTCCTTGATATTTGAATTGTCTCTTTCTGGTTTCTTGTAAGATTTTTTCTTTTGCTTGAAAGCTTTTGAATTTGGCAATAATATTTCTAACCATTTTCTTCTCTGCGTCGAATGTAGTGGCTGTTCTATGAATCCTTTTGATGTCTATATTGCCCTCTTGTTGTAGGACTTCAGGGCAATTTTGCTGAATAATTTCTTTTAGTACGGAGTCCAGGTTTCTATTAATTTCTGGTTTTTCTGGAAGACCAATTATTCTCAAATTGTCTCTTCTAGACCGGTTTTCTTGGTCTGTCACTCTCTCATTGAGATATTTCATGTTTCCTTCTATTTTTTCAGTCTTTTGACTTTGTTTTATTTGTTCTTGTTGTCTTGAGAGATCATTAGCTTCTACTTGCTCAATTCTAGCCTTTAGGGATTGATTTTCGGCTATTATCTTTTGGTTTTCGGCTATAATCTTCTGGTTTTCGGCCAGAATCTTCTGGTATTCCTTTTCAATCTGGTCATTTCTGGTGTTAAATTGCAAGATTCTACCTTTTAAACAGTTATTTTCTTGCCAGATCTCTTCCATTTTCCTCAAAATCTCAGTTTTGAACTCTTCCATAGCTTGTGAGGAGTTTTCCTTATTTGAGGAGGGTCCGGATGCTTGTTTGTTCTCCTCATCTGTTTGCTCGGTTGTCTGGATTTTCTCTGTGTAAAAGTTGTCGAGTGTCAAAGGCTTCTTTTTCTTGTTGTTATTCTTTCTCTTCTGAGCTTCCTGAGACTGGGTAGCCATCATTAGCCCAGCAGCTTCTCAGGTTTATCCTCACGCTCAGTGTCTGTCCACGGTCTATTGGCTCCTGAAGTCTGAGTTCTGGTTTTTTCCCAAGGTCAAGCCCCCTGGTGTACCCCCTTGCTTGATCCTCTGCAGGAGGTTCCTTTACAAGTCTCAGGGCGCTGCTTCCACAGTCGTATACCCGTCTGCACTGGTTCCCCACTCAGGTTTTCAGAGCTTTAGTTCCTGGCTGTGTCTGCCTCCACCCACGCCTCTGCCCATGCCTGTGCTCTCAGCCCAAGCTCTGCACCCTGCGTCCACTCTCTGCTCCCTCGCTCAGATTTCTCATGCGTTCTTTGGCTTACTGGGGTCCTAAATCTTGCTGCTCTCATGAACAGG